>NW_027528870.1:745786-770504 GCF_008692635.1 Crocuta crocuta
GCACTTTAAAACTCTTCACCTTCACCCCACCATAGACAATGGGATTTCTTTTCTTTCAATTAAATGCATATCCACCTCACAAAAGATGTCTAGTGAAACTAGAAGTTTCCTGTAACCATTATAGTGATATCAACATTTTATCTGCTATGTATGTGAGTGTTTAAAACAAAATCTATCAAGATGGCTCAATGATTCCAAAACAGAATGACAGAAAGAAAACTGGCATTTTTTTTCAGTTTCTGTGTGCTGTGGTTAAAATCACACATTGTGTAGACTCTCAGGAACTTCAAGTCTGTCATTTCACAGATGAAGACACTGAGGCCCAGAGGGTTAAATGTCTTGCTCAAATTAAAGAGCTTATTAGAAGCAGAAAGCATGCTATCCTTATTTGAATCCAAGAACCTAAACATCTTTCATAAGTTGAGCACCACCTTGCAAAATAAAGTAAGAACAATAACAACAATAACAGTTACCATTTAATGAGCATCTATTCAATGTCAGAAACTGTGTTGGGCCTTTATACAAATTTAATCTTTCAAGGCAAGTATTACTGTTAAGTCTAGTATAACTGTTAACATATAAATTTTTTTAATATTTTATTTATGTTTGGAAGAGAGAGCATAAGCAGGAAAGGAGCCAAGAGGGAGGGAGATAGAGGATCCAAAGTGGGCCCTACAATGACAAGCTGACAGCAGCAAGCCCGAGGCATGGCTTGAACCCAGGAACTGCGAGATCATGACCTGAGCTCAAGTCGGAAGCTCAACTGACTGAGCCACCCAAGAGCCCCTAACTGTTAACATTTTATAGCTGAAGAAAATAAAGCGTACAAAAGGCATGTCATTTGCTCATTCCTAGAAGCTCCTGACTCCCGAGTCTGTGCTGCTGCTATTATACTGGGCTGCCTTCCAACAGCATCAGCGCCTGGAACTAGGAGGCTGGTGACTCAGGGCTTGTTAAGCTACCCTCAGCATTAATTTTCAGCTTTCAACTGATACTGCTGACATCTCTCCCTTTTGTCAAGTGATGAATTCAGCCAAAGAGACCTCAGATTGTCTAATCTCCTTCCATTTGGCTAACCAGCAATCTACTAGCTGGTACAGCAAGTGTATGCTTTGTATTTTATAAACTGAATTGATGCTATGCAAATTGACTATTGACTATGCACTTAAGTCGAGTATTTAAAACTAAATGCACTAGGTGTTCCTCCTTAGGCTTTATGTTATACTCTGAACACAGTGGAGGGAAATGGTGCAGAATCCATATTTATTTTATTTTATTTTATTTTATTTTATTTTATTTTATTTTATTTTATATTTTTATATTTTAATTAACAAGGATATACCACACAACCACACATCTGTGTTCAGGAGAGGAAGGAAAGTAAGTGGGCAGTGTAATCTACACACACATGCAATGACAACAACAACAATAATGAACATTTCACTCCATGTGCTTTTTTGATCAAGGCTGTATGTCACAGTGTCATTAAAGAGATGAAATAAGCTTGGGTAACACACAGAGCAAACACAGCCAGACTTGACAGCTTTAAGACACCAGTGCAGGTTTCAAAAGGCCAGTTCCATATACGAAATCCATTTCCTTACTCAACAATGTTTCTAATATAAAGAAAGGATGTTTGCAGAGGATTATCATAGACTTTTGTATTAGCTTCCCAGGGTTGCCATAACAAAGTACCACAAACTGGGTGGCTTAAAACAACATGAATTTATTCTCTCATGGTTTTGGAGTACAGAAGTTCAAGATCAAGGTATCGGTGGGGCCATGCTCCCTCTGAGTGCTCTAGGGGAGGATCCTCCCTTTGCATTTGTCTAGCTTCTGACCATTGGCCGTAATTTTTGGTGCTTCTTTGCTTTCAACATCATCACTTCATTTTTTTGCCTTGGTCTTTACATAGCTGTCTGCTTTTTGTTTGGGCTGGATTTAGGCCCACACTAATCTAGTATACCCTCAGCTTACATATTAATTTTATCTGCAAAGACCATATTTCCAAATAAGATCGTATTCAGAGGTATTAGAGGTTAAGACATGAACCTGTCCTATCTTTGTCAGGGAGACAATTCAACTCATTACAACCTTCGTTTCTTTTTTGTTTCTTATTAACTCTTTTGGCACTATTGGAGAATACTTCTTCATAACATTTGGAAAACACAAAAGTGAAAATAAGACGTCGCTTTTAGTCTTACTAAAGAGATACTTTTAATGTTTACCTATATATTTCCACTGCATATACATAGAGGGATACATACCAAGTTACAAAAGAGAGAAAGAGAGAGAGTCCTTTATACCAGACATGCTGTGCTCTGGGGTTATAGAGATGATCAAAAGCAAACATGGTTGTCATGCTCAGTAGGAGTCAGAGAGAGAATCCCAATCACACAAATCAATCTTCTGGGCAAGGGCTGCAAAACATTTGCCCATTCAGTCAGAACCCATAGTGGGAGACCCAGGGAAGGAGTCGGTTCTGGATTTGAAGTATGCTTGGATGGGTGTATATGAATCAGGAATAGTGAGTTCTGCTGGGTGGGGAAAGAGCATTTACCAAGGCCCTGGGGAAGGAGGTGGTATGGTAAAAAGAATCAAAGTAGCCACTGAGACTAGAATGTGCCAAAGGGAAAAGAGGTATAAGCTGTGACCAAGAGGTCACGGCTTATAGGCCATCTTAGGAGAGTGCTGTCTTCATCCTAAGAGCTGTGGCAAGTCACTGAAGTCTTCTATGAGAATTTGCTTTTATAGAACACAGCTCTTCATTTGAGAGAACCAACACCACTTGCTCTAACTTATTTTTGTTTTGTTTTCTTCATAAGTATGTTTATGATGTATGAGGGAATGTGAACCAAAGTCTGGGGAGACAGAAGTTTATTTTTTTGTTGTTTGGGGCAGAAAGGATAAAGGGCCCAAATCCTGCTCTGCACCACAGTAGCAGTATACCCCTTTGTTTTAAACCATGTCAANTTTATTTTATTTTATTTTATTTTATTTTATTTTATTTTATATTTTTATATTTTAATTAACAAGGATATACCACACAACCACACATCTGTGTTCAGGAGAGGAAGGAAAGTAAGTGGGCAGTGTAATCTACACACACATGCAATGACAACAACAACAATAATGAACATTTCACTCCATGTGCTTTTTTGATCAAGGCTGTATGTCACAGTGTCATTAAAGAGATGAAATAAGCTTGGGTAACACACAGAGCAAACACAGCCAGACTTGACAGCTTTAAGACACCAGTGCAGGTTTCAAAAGGCCAGTTCCATATACGAAATCCATTTCCTTACTCAACAATGTTTCTAATATAAAGAAAGGATGTTTGCAGAGGATTATCATAGACTTTTGTATTAGCTTCCCAGGGTTGCCATAACAAAGTACCACAAACTGGGTGGCTTAAAACAACATGAATTTATTCTCTCATGGTTTTGGAGTACAGAAGTTCAAGATCAAGGTATCGGTGGGGCCATGCTCCCTCTGAGTGCTCTAGGGGAGGATCCTCCCTTTGCATTTGTCTAGCTTCTGACCATTGGCCGTAATTTTTGGTGCTTCTTTGCTTTCAACATCATCACTTCATTTTTTTGCCTTGGTCTTTACATAGCTGTCTGCTTTTTGTTTGGGCTGGATTTAGGCCCACACTAATCTAGTATACCCTCAGCTTACATATTAATTTTATCTGCAAAGACCATATTTCCAAATAAGATCGTATTCAGAGGTATTAGAGGTTAAGACATGAACCTGTCCTATCTTTGTCAGGGAGACAATTCAACTCATTACAACCTTCGTTTCTTTTTTGTTTCTTATTAACTCTTTTGGCACTATTGGAGAATACTTCTTCATAACATTTGGAAAACACAAAAGTGAAAATAAGACGTCGCTTTTAGTCTTACTAAAGAGATACTTTTAATGTTTACCTATATATTTCCACTGCATATACATAGAGGGATACATACCAAGTTACAAAAGAGAGAAAGAGAGAGAGTCCTTTATACCAGACATGCTGTGCTCTGGGGTTATAGAGATGATCAAAAGCAAACATGGTTGTCATGCTCAGTAGGAGTCAGAGAGAGAATCCCAATCACACAAATCAATCTTCTGGGCAAGGGCTGCAAAACATTTGCCCATTCAGTCAGAACCCATAGTGGGAGACCCAGGGAAGGAGTCGGTTCTGGATTTGAAGTATGCTTGGATGGGTGTATATGAATCAGGAATAGTGAGTTCTGCTGGGTGGGGAAAGAGCATTTACCAAGGCCCTGGGGAAGGAGGTGGTATGGTAAAAAGAATCAAAGTAGCCACTGAGACTAGAATGTGCCAAAGGGAAAAGAGGTATAAGCTGTGACCAAGAGGTCACGGCTTATAGGCCATCTTAGGAGAGTGCTGTCTTCATCCTAAGAGCTGTGGCAAGTCACTGAAGTCTTCTATGAGAATTTGCTTTTATAGAACACAGCTCTTCATTTGAGAGAACCAACACCACTTGCTCTAACTTATTTTTGTTTTGTTTTCTTCATAAGTATGTTTATGATGTATGAGGGAATGTGAACCAAAGTCTGGGGAGACAGAAGTTTATTTTTTTGTTGTTTGGGGCAGAAAGGATAAAGGGCCCAAATCCTGCTCTGCACCACAGTAGCAGTATACCCCTTTGTTTTAAACCATGTCAAGAATCTGTTGAATCCTAAAATTAGGGTAGAGGACTGGGAGGTTCTTACCTACTCATCAGCTTTCCTTTCAGTGCAGCGGCTATTTAGCATGTTCGGTGGACCAAGTGGAAGAGGAACCCTTGGCCTAACTTCCTAGGCACATGAAGACATAGTGAATTTCATTTGTCATCTCTGTAACCTCCATGGATGGCACAATGTCCTGCACATACACATCCTGCATGTATGGAAAGATGGACCACCCCTACTCTACTTGCAGAAAGACTTCTCCCTGTCATTAATTTCTGGGCCTTTTTCCATATATGTGACCTCCCAGGAAGTATTTAAGTCACCCTTAGAATTTTCTCTTACTTTCTAGTTACAAATCCAATGCTTGATTGGAAAAAAGAAAGAAAAGTAGACTTACTAATTCTTAATAAAGTCTTTCATTTGGAAAAGCATATTCTCAGTAATACATTTTGCCCTTCTTTTAATAGGCTATTTTGCATTCTTTTTTCTTTTCCTTTACTACTCCCATTCGCTATTTATTTTGCTTTCTCATTTATTAAAATATTAGGCAAGAGGAACCAATAAGTCAATAAAAGTTATGTTTCTGCTTCTAACACATTATTATAAAACAATGAAAATTAAGTCCCCATTTAATTAAACACCATCTTGGGTGAGGGGAGCAGCTATCTGTCTCTAAGGGGAAAATCTCAGATAGAGGTTGAACAGGGGGCTCTTTTCCTTTTGGTTCATTCTCATTGTTTGCATGATGAGTTGAGAATTCACCTGAACTGTTGAAACTCTGATGAACAAACATGTTCTGAAGCACACAATCAGAGTAATAATTCCTGAGATGTCATTGGCAGAGATTGGGAGGAGAGATTCTTGAATGGGACATTGACGCTGTCACATCATCCTTTATGCATTGTACCTACACCATGAGTCTCTTTTTATTTGGCTTAGGTTTCAGGTGACAGGTGCTGTTGAGAAATGGGAAAGGAGAGGAGTGGGGAGATGAAGGTGATAGCAGGGATTTCTTCTGGGGAGGAGAGTCTCTCCATTTGAAAGAAGTGTGTGGATGAGCCAACAATTAGAGTAGACTGTTTCCTGTACCCTTTGATTCCTCTTGTTAACTAAATGGCTTCTGGAATTTTTTTTTTATTTTCCAAAAAGAACTTGCCTCTTATTGAGACTCTAAAATCCAAAAAAAAAAAAAAAGTGAACTGTAAATTGTAAGTAAAATTATCTCTGCTATGAATCCAATCCTTCAATACCAGGATTTTTTTCAAAATCTCAAAATGGGTAGTTTCACATACATACAGTCTTGGAACACTTTTTTTATTATTAAAAATAGAAAGAGATGACCTTAGAATAACTAACTTAGCATATAAATAGTTTTCCTGAGGAGAAAAACAGCTTTGAAACAATAAAATGTGAATTATACATCATTTGGAGTGTGATTTAATATGTTCAGTAAATGTGCTACAAACCTGTAAATTGTACAGCTTGCCTCATATAATGACTTCAGTGAACCTTACTTTTCAAGGCCAAATAGGTGAAATGTAATAAATGTTGGATTCTATTTGGCAAACTCCATTCATTGTATTAATTTTGTCTATGGCATTTTTCTGTTGTTTAAAAATAGTACCGTTTGACAACAAAATAATAAATATTCACAACCATATAAACTAGTAGACAAGGTATGCATTTGCTGTTATATATGGTAAAAAATCAGAAACATATATATCTATAATTTCAGGTTTACACATGAATAATTAAAAGTTTTTACATAGACCCAACATTTAAACAGGCATTTCCATCTATAAAAAACTTTTTGTCATACATAATTAGTACTATAGATTAAAAATATTTTATAGAGCACTTGGGTGGCTCAGTTGGTTAAGCGTCCAACTTTGGCTTAGGTCATGATCTCATAGTTTGTGAATTTGAGCCCCGTGTTGGGCTCTGTGCTGACATCTTGGAGCCTGGATCCTGCTTCAGATTCTGTGTCTTCCTCTCTAACACCCTTTCTCTGCCTCTCCCCACTTGTGCTCTCTCTCTCTCTCAAAAATAAATAAATAAATATAAAAAAGTAGAAATGTTTTATAAATCAAAATGTTTATCTTTTACTTTGAGCAACAGAAGAAACTGAATATAAGGTATGAGGAGGAGAATGTAGAAAACATGAACTCCCTTAGGTTTCCTCACATTGCATTGGCTGAAATGCTATGAATTCTCATATATGTAGAAGTGGAGAGGTCATAATAAGGGTTGAGATGTCTTCGGAGTATTAATAATACTGGTATAAGTTATTTAAACAAATGATCAAATTTGAGGAATGGCAATATGCTAAATGGAGCAGAAGAGAGGGGAAATATCAATCGCGGTTTTTCCAAGAAATTCCCAGTCATCCACTCAGAGGTGGTGAATGTGTTTATCTGAATTTAAAAATACTGTATCATAAGAATAAAGAGAATCTTCCACTAACAACCCTCCATCAAGTTAATCAGAGGTAGCAGGGTGTGGGAGACACTCCACAGCAGCAGGATAGACCCCTCGGGCAACATTTTATTTGGAGGTCAAGACTCAGGATGCCATGCATGCACCAAGAGGGTATTAAGAGGTTTATTACTCATGTGAGTTTTTCTGCAGAAAGCAGGTAGCTTGCAAGCAAGTCTAAAACGGCTTGGCCTGGGTGAGAGGTGGGTGTGGGTTATTTGTTTGTTTTGGTGATTTAGAGATGGAGTCAGGCTCAGGTCTCCTGTACATAGTTTGAACTTCCAGCACCAAAGGAGAGAGCACCTGGGCTCTCTTACCAGCTTGCCTTAAGTGGAACCATAGTGAAGAGGGACAGGTAAGACTTAAAAGCTGTCAGCAGCCAATCATAAAAAAATGGAGTCGGATTCCTTATCCTACAAAGGGGTTCTAATGTATAGTCCCTCTGAGACCTCATCTGACACCTTCACTATCCTCCAAATTTTGATTATAGACAATTTAGTCAAGGTTTAAGATAGGTTTAAGGCATTGCTTCAAGGTTATTACCTTGTTAGTTTATGTACATAAAATTTTCCAATATTTTTTTTTCTGGCATTTATATAAAGTACTATCATTTCAATATCTATCCATGGTGCATTCAGAGTCTAAAGAGAAGCAAATACAAAGAAGTCTCAATGAATGATACCTTAATGGAGTGCACTTTAACAAGAGAGTAAAGCTCAATATTGTTTTTTGACTAAGTTGGAAGAGAGAAAATTGAGCAGCAGCTTAAAAGAAGGGGCATGAAGACATGATAGAAAGAATGAAAAGAAAATGTTCTATGTCTAAGTTTTGTGAAATTTCATTTGTGTGTGTATGTGTATGTTAGAAAATGAAACGACAAAGAGAAGTTTTAGTCTAATATGGGCTCTTACAGATAACTGAGTATTAAGCCTGCCGCTTATTCCTGGCATGGTTGGACTCAAGCTGATATTCATTATTTCTCCAGCTATTGTTTTCTTTTCTTTTCTTTTTCTTTTTTTAAATCAATGAACTCAGAAAGATAGGACATTCACACTAATCAAAAGGATGATGTTACGGAGTTTCTGTTATTTTCTTTTTTTAAGGCATTGTGTGTGTGCATGTATGTATGTCTGGTTTTGTACTGTTATTCACTTGTAATATTGATGTATTTCATTTCCAGACTGCATTATCTGAGTCTATGCTTTTTCTTTTTAATTTTAGAAAGCTTGAATAAGAATGTATTCATTCAGTATGTAGTCACTTTGTGTTTCGAGTATTCCATGATCCCTAAATTACTCCAAAGTCCTTAAGAACCTAAAGATAAATCAGCTTAGTTTTATATATAAATACCTTATCATACATTGCTGTTATTTTAAAGAATTTCAAGGGGTGAGAAGACAGCATGTTGATTCCAAGTGATTTACTCAAAGTCACAAGGCTTCTAAGTAATAGAGCTGGTTTCTTGCTTTTCAGTCAATTGTTGTTCTATTATTTTCAGTGTCACAGAAACTTAAAATGTTTCTAAGAAAATTTAGATTTTGTTGATATACAAGCTTGCTTGAAAGGAAAAGATTTGAAATCTAGCAGCCACTTATTTTGAAACATCTTCTCTAATCCCCCTGAATCTGGTTTTCAAATATAGCAGGTTTTTCACTCAACACATTTTGTCAGACTGCTTAGTATATAAAAATAATTTCAGTGTCTATGAAACAGTCAAATGAAAACTAATATTGCCTAAGATGTGACCTCATGATAACCAAGAATCATATGGAAATTCTGTCACTTGGAATTGCCCAGCAGGTAGAAGGTTGACATCATACAACATTGGTGGTTTGCATATCTATACGTTGCTTCTAGAATCAAAATTAGGGAAGCATTTTACTCTTATATTATTATACCTAACTACAGCTCTTTCTAGACCCATATTCCCTTTTCCTTTGGCAGCCTTCATTTCCATTGGTCTGTTAAAAATCTAGTAAGTCATTTTTAAAGAAAATTATCCAACAGAAGCAGCAACAGTAATGTGTCTTATCAATGACCCTTTCATATTAGCTGATACCTTGAGATAGGAAAGGGTGAGTGGTATAATCCAACCCCGCCTTAAATTAAAATCATATAGAAATCCTTACTGTTTAACAAACTGAAGGATATTCTGAAACTTATGGTAGATGGTCCAAAATTAAGGTAAAGAATTAAATGCATGAAACAAAATTAACTTATAAACTTACAACTGATAGTAGGAAGATAATAAAATCTTAATATTAGTAATATTCAGGCAATAGAGGAAGAAAATATTTCAGAGTCTGGTTACATTACAGAGTTATTTCCACCTAAAAAATGCTGACAATTCCTACTCAGAAATGATTCTATCACATATGTATTTTCTCAGTATCTTAAGACTTGAGTTTTGTTTTGTTTTTTATTTAAAGAGAGCAAACAGGGGAGGGCAGAGAGAGAGGGAGACAGAATCCCAAGCAGGCTCTTCACAGCCAGCATAGAGCCCGAGGTGGGGCTCAAACCCACAAACCATGAGGTCATGACCTTACCTGAAGTTGGATACTTAACCTACTGAGCCACCCAGGTGCCTGGAACATCCAACTCTTGATTTCAGCTCAGGTTATGGTCTCATGGTTGTGGGGTTGAGCTCCTCTGTGGGCTCTGTGCTGACCATGGAGCCTGCTTAAGATTCTCTCTCTCTCTCTCTCTCTCTCTCTCTCTCTCTCCCCTTCTCCCAGTCTCTTCAACACATGCACTCCTTCTCTTAAAACAAAACAGAACAAAACAAAAACAAATAGAAAACTGGTTTACTTTTTTTTTTATCAATTGACTTGATTTATTTAAAGTTTTCATATTAACACTTTGGGTTATAATGGACTTCTAAGGTATCATAAAAGATGCCAGTTCAGGCTATCAACCAGCAAATACAGGGGGATGAATATTATAGTCATTGTGGAAGATAAAGGAAACATATAATGTCATTATAACTACCTTTACTAATTTTTTAGGTCACTTGAATTGTCAAGTGGGACTGTACCTAAATTCTTAAGACTTCCAGCTTGGACTTCAAAGACCAAAGACTATAACCTGGCTTTGCTACTTCCTATGACATTAGAAACCTTATTTAAACACAGTAGTCCTAGGTTTTCTCATCTGTAAAGTGGTAATAATAACAATGGCAACATCTATTCCAAAAGGTGCCTGGGAGAATTTAATGTAAACAAAGCTTTAACACGATGTTTTATTAATGCTTGTTGAACTCTTTGTGGATTCAAAAGATGTTAGCTCTTACTGTTATTACCAGCAACGGGACAGAGAACAGTTAACACTTTAATTTGGATGAGTGCAGTAGTTACCAGAAGTGTTACCTAATGTGACAAGTAAAACTTGAACCACAATGTGATAAATGGGTAGGGAGATAATAAAAAGATTGTTTCCCTGATGGAGATTATAACCAGAAGTACAGAGATCATGAGATTTCTAAACACAGTAATAACAGCCTTGACTGGAGTAGAATGAAAACTCCATATTTAGATAGGAAAAAAAAAATTACAATCGGGTTATAAGGTCAGTTTGATAGAGGACCTTGGAAACTAATGGAGAAGATCCTAACCAGTATTTACCAAATGATTTCTCATCTCTGCACTAAATTGGTGGGGGAAGTGGTAGGCTTAAAACACAGAGAAAAGAACAAAGTCCTTAAGACCCTTGATGTGACAGAAACCCTTTGAAAAATTGCTACTAGAATTGTAAGAAATGTCAATGACTTACATAGTCCTCTGCCCTAAAGTAAGAAAATATCATTTCATTCCCATTGAAGATACAAACATCAGGAGCCACGAAGAGGTCCTCCAGCAGTTATAATTGGTGTCATGGTGAGATACACTGAGCAGCAGAGTGAATGACGAAAGGAAGGTGAGGAGAGGGTAGGGTCACAGAGATGAATTTGAAGCCACGATAACAAAGGGACTTGTGGTGACACAAGATGAAGACCTGCGACAGGTGTAACTTCTCAGTCGGGCATGTTTTTGGAGCCACTACATTTCATTTATAACAGGGCTCCTGCCACTGAGATGGTCTATTGACATGAGGAAGAGCTGTTCTTAGTATCACTCCTATTGTCATTCGTCCTTTCTCAGGACCAAACGTGAAAGCGTCAGGCCACCCTGGGGAAAGGGAACCACCCCAGGACCTCAGATCACTTGTGTTCGCTGCAGTCTCTCTGCTTACCGTGCTTTCAAACTGTGCTGCCTTCCCAGTCAATCATCTCTCTTTACTCTCAGTGAGGGATGGATTCTTCTCTTTTTAAAGTGAAAAATAATCCCTTATACAGTTTTATATCCTCTCCTCACTTTTTTTTTATTCCACTTGGCTTGTTTTAATAGACATATTCCATCTGCATGGATTCCATTTTCTCCTTACTCTTTGAAAAATGAGAAAAGTAACCTACACTAAGGAATTAGGTCACAAAGATCAATTGAGGGAAAGTGACAGGCTAGGCTGCTGTATTATTTAGGCTTGACTCATCTTAAATTGGTTACATTGATCATAGACAACTAAGAAATTATTGGAGAAAGGGATTTTTCATAGGAAAATATGACTTAAATTTCTGCCAGCATTATTACTACATTTTTTAATCTCTGCTAAAGAGAAGGATCATTTCTAATCTTTATGTTGGAATTCCATTATTATAGAGATGTTGAAAGTTATAATTAAAAAGAAAATTATTTTTTTTAATTTATTTTGTGGGCAAGAGAGTGCATGAAAGGGGGGAATGCAGAGAGAGAGAGAGAGAGAGAGAGGAACCCCAAGTAGGCCCCTCACTGCCAAAACAGAGTCTGATGCAGAGCTTGAACCCATGAACCATGAGATCATGACCTGAGTTGAAACCAAGAGTCAGATACTTAACCGACTGAGTCACCCAGGTGCCCCCAAAATCATATCTTTTTTAAAAGAAAGAGTGTATCCCACAGATGTTTCCCTTTGCCTTATTGGATGTCATATTTTGATAGGGTTCTAATGTTATTAGTCAGCAGCCACCTTACAATTATGACATCACTCATACTAACGGCTTTATTGTACAGTATTTACAACAAACACCTAGATGTGGAATGGCTCATAGTTCTGAGCCTAAGTTGAGATTCTGGCAGAAATAAAGCAACATAAATTATGCTGCATTCTCTGTTCTTTTTACATTAAAAAAAAAGGATAACTTTGTGTTAATAACTGCTATATTAATCAAGGTCTAATAGCAGCGGTGGGGAGGATCTAATTCAGGTATTTTAAGGAAAGGGACTATAAAAATGGTTTTATAGAGGCTAGCACAGCTGCAAAGCCAAATAGCATATGGTGAGAAAACCCAGGAATAAGCAATAGCAGAAAGCTCTTAGTGCCAGAAGCCAACCGACATGGAATCTTGCAAAATGCTGCCAGAGAGGCCAAGCCCTCCTACAACACAGAGCAAGCCTAGCAACAGCAGAGAGTGCACCAAAGGGCAAACTGGCCCAGACCAGCAGAGGACACTTAGATTGTGATATTATCAGAGGAAAAAGAGTTTTCTATGTTTTTTTTTAAGTTTATTTTTTTGAGCAAGAGAGCAGGTAGAGGAGGGGCTGAGAGAGAGGGGAAGAGAGAATGCCAAGGAGGCTCTGCATTTTCAGCACAGACCCCAATGAGGGGCTCAATCCCATGAACTGTAGATCATGACCTGGACTGAAACCAAAAGTTGGATGCTTAACCAACTGAGCAATCCAGGTGCCCCAAAGGTAAAAGAGTTTTAACAACTGAAGGGCACCTGAGGACTCAGGGCGATAGACTTCAGCTCAGGTCATGATATCACAGTCCATGATTTTGTGCCTCCTGTTAGGCTCTGTGCTCACAGCTCAGAGTCTGGAGCCTGCTTCAGATCCTGTGTCTCCCTCTCCCTCTGTCCCTCCCTGGCTCACAGTCTGTCTCAAAATAAGTAAACATTAAAAAAATTAAGAATTGAAATGTATACCATGGTATGAAAGCCACAAACTTCTCAAGTGAAACAAATTTTAAATTAATTGGTTTCCATAAAGTTCTTAGAACTAACCAGTAGCAGAAATGGATTATGGGGCACCTGGGTGAATTAGCTGCGTAAGCACCCAACTTCAGCAAAGGTCATGATTTCAGGGTTCATGGGTTCAAGCTGACAGCTCAGAGCCTGGAGCCTGCTTCAGATTCTGTGTCTCACTCTCTCTCTGCCCCTTCCTCACTCATGCTGTTTCTCTCTCTCTCTCTCTCTCAAAAAAATTTTTTTTTAGATAAATGGATTGCTGATTTTGTTTACTGTAAGATTTCAACTTGTGGACCTGGTCTCTATCTCCCTTTCTGGATACATACACATACATGCAAGTTTTGTTTATTTGTTTTTATTTTGTTTTTTCTAGTTTTGATGTGCAATCATTTTCTTCTTTATCTAACTTCATTACCTTGACTTAGAGTATCCAATTTATGTTTTTATTGTAATCATGAGCATTTTGGATTTCCCATTTTTTTTTTTTTTTTTTTACGGAAATGATTACTGCCTCAGGAAATCTGATTAAATCACTGCATTAGGAGCTTAGTTCATTTCTATTATTTTGGAAATCAACAAGATAAAATGTCCTATTAAAACTAAAGAAGACAGCCCCACATAGGAGAATAAGAGCTTGAGCTACTGTGTTTTAACCTACGAAAGTGATGGAGTATTATTCTCTCTGATGTGAATTAAGCTATAACAATATTTTAGAATTTTTCCAAATGTGGGAGGTAAACTCAATTTTCCTCTGTACTATATTCTTCTATACTACTCTTGCAGGCTCCAATACAGTGAAGTAATAATTCATAGATGAGACAAAATGATAGTCCAACAAACACACTTTTTATTGTGATAGCAAATACCTTAAATCCCATACCATCAAGAAAGATGTGAAAACTTAAGCACAACACCAGAATTTGACACAATAATTTAAAAATTAGTGCCAGAACCATGCCTTTGGGATGACTGGTCTTGGGAGTAGATGAGCCCCTTCAGCTGTCAGGTGCTATGAGGAATGCAAAAGTCTGTTAAAGTACTATTAAAGTAACTGTAGCAGGATTTTCACACAGAGAGTCATGACACTGGGACTTTTCTTTCCAGGAAGCAATTTTTTTCATTTCGACACAGGCTCAGAGGGTTTGTATCTGAAAAACAGCCCCAAATGGCCTGTGGTATAGCCTTTTATGCATTTTCTACTTTTTTATCTCCCATATATGGGTAATGTATAGTCTGTATACAGTCTGATTGAGTGGTCTCATGTTACAGGGTCCTGAGGGATGTCACGTAAGCACATAGCCAGGTTGCCTTCTCTTATCTTGAGGTCTTCTTGCCACATTCCTTAGGGAGGGGACTCTACCAGATACAACCCATAGATCAGTAAAATAATGATACAGAGGGTCTACTCCAGGGTCCTAAATGCTGTTTCAACACTTCTCATTGAAGGAACAATCTTTTATTTTTTTTGTAACATATTGAAAATGCAGCTTTAATTCCTCTCTAGCAGTACTTCTTGCATGCAGTAAATGGATATCAGCAGTTATTGTATAATCTCCAAAGTAGCAATCTTCTATTATCAGTTAAACTCATTACCCTTAAATATTCAATTCTTGCCAAAACACAATCATCATTTAAAATAATTAGTTAACAATTATCCAGCTTACTAAAATGACCTCCCCCAAACTAATCACCTTGGGGAAGCATTACATGCTTCTTTTGCCAAGGGCAAATAGCCACTTGAATTAATGATTTTTCAAAGACTCTCAGAGAAATGTGACACAATTATACAGTTTAATTAAAACAGCAATCATAACAACAACAAACCATTCCTTTGTGCTCAGTGTAACTTGGTAAAAAAAAATATTGAGTGATAATAACTAAAATTCAATTTATAGCTTCCATATACTGTACCTAATAGAGCTAGAAATAATGACACTGTTAATTCAATTTGATTAAGTCAACAAATATTTATTTGTACATACTATGTTCCTTAAGTTCAATATCCTAGCACTGACAAATTCACCGATGCTTGATATATGCATAACAATTTTCTATTCCTTTTTGCATGATTACAGTGCAATGATAGAACACCAGAATCTCTGAAGAATTAAAGTGAATTATATGAAATACAGATATATTCATTAAGTTAAATGTTATATGGACTTCTCTTTTTATTTACTTCTGTCATTAAATTAATAGGTATACATAGTTTAGAAGCATAAAACCTAGGAGCAGAAATAAAAGAAAAATGAAAGGGAAAAAAAGACAAAAAAAGAGGAAGGGAGGCAGGAAGGGAGAAAGGAAGAAAAAAAACAATAAGCAATTCTATTTCTTCAGAACCCCTTGGCTCATTCCCTAAAAGGAACCACTTCAAATTATTTTAACTGTGTCATTGGTCATTAATTGTATAGTTGTCCCTTGAAACATGGGTTGAAACAGCATGGGTCCACTTATAAGTGGATTTTTTTTTTTGATAAATACAATACAGTACTGTAAGTGCATTTTATCTTCTCTCTTTTTTAAGTTTGTTTGTTTATTTACTTATTTATTTATTTCAGAGAGAGAGAGAGAGAGAGAGAGAGAGAGAGATGGCACGTATGCGAGTGAGTGGAGGAGGGGCAGAAAGAGAGGGAGAGAGAGAATCCCAAGCAGGGTGTATGCCATCAGCACAGAGCCAGATCTAGGGCTCAATCTCACTAACTGTGATATCATGACTTGAGCTGAAACCAAGAGCTGGATGCTTAACCGACTGAGCCACCCAGGTGCCTCTCCTTATTATGATTTTCTTAATAACATTTTTTTCTCTAGCTTTATTGAAAGAATACAGTGTATAATACATATAACAATAAAAATATGTATTCATCAACTATTTATATTATTAGTAGGGCTTCTGGTCAATAGTAGGCTATTAGTAGTTAGGTTTTTGAAGAGTAAAAAGTTATATGCAGATTATTGGCTGCAGAGAGTTGGTACCCTTAACCCTGACATTGTTCAAGAGTCAAATATTTTTCCAAATACTGTATTTATACTATCTTGTGAATGTTGAATTGATATCTTTTTAAGAAAGGACATGATTGGACATCTTTGCATAAGCAGCGCTTAATACACTCCATCCTTAATTTCCTATTTTCTCATTTCTTTACTTTCTCAATTTTATCCATGTGTTCATTGATGGATACTTAGGTTGTTTCTGTATCTTGACTATTATAAATAATGCTGCAATGAACATGGAAATTCATATATCTCTTCGAGTTAGTTTTTTGTGGGGTGTGTGTGTGTGTGTGTGTGTGTATTTTTTTTATTAATACCCAGATGTAGAATTGCTGGATAGTATAGTAATCCTAATTTTTTAATTTTTAATTTTTGAGGAAACTTCATACTGTTTACCATAGTGGCAACACCAATTTATGTTTCTGCTAACATTGTATAAGCATTCCCTTTTTTCTACATTCTCACCAATGGTTATTTCTCGCCTTTTAGATAATAGCCATTCTAACAGGTATGAGGTAATATCTCATGATTTGGATTTGAATTTTCCTGATGATTAGTGATGCTGAGCATTTTTTTCATGAACTTATTGGCCATTTGTATTTCATCTTTGCAAAGATATCTATTCATTCAGATACTCTGCCCATTTTTAAAATCTGATTTATTATTATTATTATTATTATTATTATTTTATTGAGTTGTATGGGCTCTTTATATATTTTGGATATTAACCTCTTATCAGATATATGATTTGCAATTATTTTCTCCCATTCAATAGGTTGTCTTTTCATTTTGTTGACAGTTTCCTTTGTTGTGCAGAAGCATTTTAGTTTGAGATGGTCCTGCTCCTTTATTTTTGCTTTTGTTGCTTTTGCTATTAGTGTCAAATTAAAATAAAAATCCTTCCCAAGTTGACGTCAAGAGGCTTAATGCCTATATTTTCCTATAGGAGTTTTATGGTTCTAGGTCTTACATTAAAAGTTTTAATCCATTTTGAGTTAATTTTTGTGTATGGTATATGTGTCAATTTTTAAATAAATCAGTATTGGGGCACCTGGGTGACTCAGTCAGTTAAGTGTCCAGCTTCAGCTCAGGTCATGATTTCATGGTTTGTGGGTTCAATCCCCTCATCACCTCTGCACTGGCATTTCAGAGCCTGGAGTATGCATTGTATTCTATGTCTTCCTCTTTCTGTGCAACCCCCTTCGACTTGTGCTCTGTCTCTCTCAAAAATAAATAAACAGTAAAAAAATAAAAAAATTATAAATAAGTCAGTAATCTTTTCATTTTTATAACTATGTAAGCATTATTTACAGTTTGCCATGCAGTAAAATCTAATTATGTTAATTTCTTCTGTGATTCTTTAATTGCTCTGTTTCACATTTTTAGTTTTTGAGATTTCTGCCATAAATTCTTTCCCAACTTTTTCAACCCTACTGTGAGATATTTTAATACATACAGATATGTTAGATAATCTCTCAATTCCATTCCTTTAACCTAAAGGCATCTTTTTGGAATCACTGTTTTACTTTCTTTAGCTTTATCATGGTCGTTTTGTAAACAGCCTAATGATTCCCTTTGTTTCTCTCTTGTATTTTTCCTAGATCTCATGTAATATTACTCCTTGTTTACTTCTTCATTTTGGAAGAAAATATTCTCTAGTAACTTCCAAGAAAGGAGGAATAGGTTGTAAAAGTGATGAGGCATTGAATGTTTGAAAATGTATATTCAGCCACGTACTTCCCTGGTATGTTGACTAGGCGTACAATTTTAAGTTAGAAGTATTTTTTCTTCATAATTTTCTTGTACTTTTCACCTTACAATGTTACTATTAAAAGATTTAATGCTATTATAATCCCTGACAGTTTTTATTTGATGGCCTATTTTTCACTTCTTACTCCAGAAAACTTTTAGGATGGATATTCATACACACACACACACACACACACACACACACACACATCTATTTTAATATATGATAAAGTACAATGGATCTTTTTTCCATCAATTTTTTCCACACCTCTCAGTGGATATTTTTAATCTGGATACACCTGTCTTTCAGTTTAGGGAAACTTTTTAAAATATTTATTTAATAAAATCCTTCCCGAAATTTCCTTTCCTCCCATTTTCTGACACTCCTTTGAGTATTCGACCACCCATATGACCTCTTAGGTTTTTTTTCTTTCTTATATTCATCTCCATGGTGAGTGGCTGGTTCTATGCCTCTACTTGGCCTCCCAAATTTGTACTTAATTTTTGTGTATGTTGCCATATCACTACTTTTGAGGAGTTCTTTCTAGAACTCTGCTGTATCCTTTCTCATATATGCCATGTCTTTTAAATGGATGTAGAATTTATCTCATGCTATAAAGTATAACTGTGTGTTTTTACAATTCAAGTGTGTGCATGGTCATGGCAAAATAGTGTTTATTAAGTGGGTTTTCTTCTCTTTATGAAATAAAATTTGGGGACACCTGGGTGTCTCAGTCTGGTAACTGGACTACTCTTGATTCCAGCTGAGGTCATGATCTCATGAACCATGAGATCAGCCCTGAGTTGGGCTCTGTGGTGAGAATACAGAGCCAACTTGGGATTCTCTCTCTCCCTCTCTCTCTCTGCCCCTCCCCTGCTCACATGTGCATGTTCTCTCTCTCCCTTTCTCTAAAAATAAATAAATAAACATTTAAAAAAAGATTCTGTCTCTATTTTTGTGTTTCTTTTACTGTCTTTCTCCCATTTCCTTGCCTTAGAATATAAAAGGTCTAACTCATCTCTCTCTCTCTCCCTCCCTCTCTTTTCCTTATTCTTTTTCTTTTGTTAAGAACAGGAAATATATGCCTTTATCCCTATTTATAAAACAAAACTAAAAGATTAGTTCCATTTTAACATCATTGATGAGGAAGATTGCAAACCAAAAGAAGAGAATGTGGTAGTGAAGGAAGGAAAGAATAGACAAAGGGAAGACAATGAGAGAAATGGAGCAGATACTATATCTAAGAAATTGAATAGCAGTCTCCTAGCCATGTAATTTCCTTGGGTTGCAGATTTGGAAGTGATGTCACAAGTTATCTACTATCTTTTAAATTCTTGTTTATATTATTCAATTTTATTTTTTATATTCCCCCTGAGCCAACTCACACACAGGCTGTAGTCAAGGAAATTATTTTTGGAAGACAGTAGCTAAGACACATGCTTGATGTCCCCAAAGAATGCCTACCCCCATCAGTTCCTTCTTTTTTAAATTTTTTTTACTATTTGTTTTTGAGAGATAGAGAGAGAGACAGAGTATGAGCAGAGGAGGGGTAAAGAGAGAGGGAGAAACAGAATCCAAAGCAGGCTCCAGGCTCTGAGCTGTCAGCACAGAGCCTTATGTGGGGCTCATACTCATCAACTTGGAGATCATGACCTGAGCCAAAGTCAGACACTTAATAGACTGAGCCAACCAGGTGCCCCTCAGTTCCTTCTTATCTAAATTAATGTAGTCCTAATCTCCATTTGTGAAGGCAAAAACAACCTTGTTTTGAGCCAACTATAAATGGTGGATGAGTGTAGTACCCTGTATTTGGAACAAAATATAAATTTATATTTATTTAATTAAAATTAAAGTATTTATCACAATAAAATGAGTGTAGGGATGCTTTCAAAAGATATATCACATGGTAGTTTTGAAAAAAGGCTTACTTAGAGGGGAGAGAAATCAAACTGACAATTTTAAACTTTTTAACTCATATTCCTTCTAACTCCATCTGGTAACATGAAGAAAATATATTTCTACTGGAAATCTGATGTTGTCTGTGTATTAAAGTAACCTTTTTTTAAAAAAACTGCTTAAAGAGAATTATGTAATATATAGCTCTACATTTCATGTGATCTACTCCATTCACTACTAAGAAACTCATTCTGGGACAACTGAATGGATGATATATTTGATTGCATATCTTAGCAATGTTTTTAAGACGAACAATGAAGCAAATGTATCTGAAAATTATATAGTGAATGTTTTCAGGAATTAATCTAGATTTTACTTGAGAACACATAAGAAATGGTATATTTATTAGTTAATTGCAGTGACAAGTTACAGTGTTCATTTGTTTTTACATATTAATATCAAATTAATATTGACATGCATTCTTTCAGATTATATCATTTCATTACTTTGTTTAATTTTTGCAAAACTCATTTAGAAAATATTATTATCCCTATTATACATTATAGGAAACTGATCGTGAGTCACAGTTTTTGTAAACTGCCTTAAGCTACACCTCTATTAAAATGGCAAAGTCAGAACAGAAGTCTTGTGGTTTTGAATCCTATTCTATTTTCAGGAAGATTAAATCATCTATGGCCTCATTTTCATTTTGATAAATTTATATAAAACTAGATTTTGTAAGTTTTCTGTATCCTATAAAGCTGAAATAATGTGTACTTTCTCATTAAAAAAAATTAAAAATTAAAAAACCAAGTGTAAAAGCATATGTTCTTCTGGGGCCCCTGGGTGGCTCAGTCTGACTCTTGATTTCAGCCCAGGTCATGATCCCAGAGTCATGGGGTCAAGCCCCGTGTCAGGTTCCAAGCTGAGCATGGAGCCTGGTTAAGATTCTCTCTCTCTCCCTATCTCCCTTGCCCTTCCTGAGCTTGTGCATATGCTCCCTCTCTGTCACTCTCCTTCTCTCTACCTCTCTCTCAAAAATAAATAAATATACTTAAAAAAAGAGAAAAGTATACGTTCTCCTGAGTGTGGTGAACATTTGAAATTGGATGATCTAAAACCTTAGAGATATAAAAGATAAAGATGTATTTAATAATTAAGGATGAGGATTTGATGTATTGTAAAAGGAATTTATCATAATTTATAAAGTGTCCAATAAATTTGAAATCTGTAATGAAAATGGTTATAAACTTGATTTTATAAACTTGATTCTTTACCTGGTTTTGGTTTAGTTCTTTTTTCACTTTGTTTTTTTAATTTTTAAAATGTTTTATTTATTTTTGAGAGAGAGAAAGAGACAGAGACAGAGAGAGAAAGAGTGAGAGAGAGAGAGCATACAAGTCAGGGAGGGGCAGAGAGAGAGTGAGACACAGAATCCAAAGCAAGCTTCAGGCCCTCAGTGGTCAGCACAGAGCCCAATGCAGGGCTCAACTAGGGAAGCTCTAGATCATGATCTGAGCCGAAGTTAGACCCTTAACTGACTGAGCCACCCAGGTGCCCCTCTTTCTATAGTTTAGAAGGACAGTTACACACACACACACATATATGGGATTAAACCCCCACTCCCCAACCCCGTGCTATAACCAAGAACTTGGAACTGGTACACTGGAAATATTTTACCTGACAGGTGTGCTAAATGAAAGTCTCAAGTTTTGCACATTTCTGAGGATCCAAGTGAAGAAGTCAGAGTTCATTATTATAGAATCATACCCACTTCCTTCAAAACCCTCCATCTGATGGTGTGCTAAAATTTAATAACTAACTGATCTTTCACTTCCATGAGATGCTTTTGAGATAACAACATTCTACCTCCTGGTCTCTGAAGGATGGTGTTCTGCAAATGTAAAGTTTCCCTTAACCTCCAAAACATAATTGGGTTAATCCAGCCTACCACAAGTGTGAAATTGAGGCGCTGCTTGCTAAGATTGAATGTGGTATTGTCACATGTCATCTGAGAGTTGCTTGTCTGATCATGTTGCCACTGCACAAAGTAAGTCTGACTACAAAGGATAAAAGAATTATTATCCCAATATTCAGACATTGCTCATTGTCAACCCTGAATAAAATAGAAAAAAATGTTATTCTATCCATTTTCCTGGGAAGTCATTTATCTGATACTATGTTAGTAAGAAAGCAAAGATAATGGGAGAAATCTCCCATTATTGTTACCTATGATTTTAAATATAAAAGTTTAATAAAATGGGTTTTGGTTCTTTTTCTTTCTAAAGCACCCAATATAAGAAAATGGAATATTGGAAACTTATTTGATAAAATGCGTTTGTGAATCATAAATCTCTATAAAATTATAATTATAAACTACCTCTGCTTCTAACCTTTTGTTTTAAGGATAAAAATATGACTAGGATTTACAATTACTGGCAATAAATAGGGAGTATGATATCCAAAATTTCTTTTTCTATGTGCTTCTTAAGAGACAGATGACTAGCAGCCTCGGGTGTCACATGATAGTTTTAGATCTGCTCTGTTACTATGTGTGTTGGTTTGAGACGTCCCATGGACTTACAGCTGTCCTATAAATAAAATGGGGATCCTGAACTTAATGAAATCTAAATACTCTTCTGATTCCAACATGCTATGGTCCTTTGACATCTCTACCCTGTTACAAAGAAATGTAAAGGTGTTGACACTGTACTTTTTTCCTTGCATTATTTCAATGAAAGTGCAGTGAAAGCAAACTGACAAGTTCAGGCAGCTTTCAGAACATAAAGAAAAAATGCTGACAGCTTTTGAGAACCTCTTTACTTTCAACTGGAAGTAAGTTAAAACCCTTGCTCTCTGGCCCTGAATGTCATAATATTGCCATATTTAGAGTCACTGAAATGTCTAAAATGACTGTTCGATTAAAAATGTGAATCATTGAACCATATGTACTGTTAAAGGGTGAAGGGTGATTTCAAAAGTATGGAATGTGGTATCCCAAAAGAATGATTTGGCTTATTAACAAATTAACAAAATTTCAAATTATAATGGGTCTAGTCATTTGCGGTACCTAACTTCTTATTTTTCTCTGTATTTAGCTTTATTAAAAATTCTTTTTTATGTGCAATGTTTCATAAAATGCTGAATTTAGAATTCTAAAGGGACTATCAATGAATATTATGGATAATATTATTTACAAACCATTCTGTGTGCTATACAAGTCCTTTGGAAATGATTTGATCACTAAAATGGCTATCATTCATCTTTCAGAATCTGTAATACCTGGAAGTCCTATGTGACCTTTAGAAAACTATATCCACAAAAGAGCACCTTCTACTCTCCTAATAGTTTCTAGAAGAAATATTACCATACTGAGGCAAAATAGTTTTACTTCCTTAGGCCAAATTCCCATCACAACAAGAAATAAGCGAATGCAATTAGTCTCAAAGAAACTCAGCCATACTTAGAGTTTAAAGGAATAACCTTAGGAATTAGCTCAAGAATTTCTTACCCACTGCTCAGGCTGACTTCCTCTAGTATGGCTGACACTTTCTACAGACTCTGCTGAAGTGCTGTAGCACAGTAAAAGTCACTACACTGTTAGAAAGCCCATTCGGTTGCTGCGAACTCCACCGTTAAAAACTTGCTTATATTGACCAAGTACCTATTTATCTGTAAGTCACTCACACTATTCTGAAGTCAAAGTAAATATATCTGTGCATTCTTCATAATCTACCTTGCATCATTTAGGGGTTTTGTGTTTTTCCTACCTATAGTAACAAACAACATAAACAGTGGACTTGTTCAAATGGTTTTTCTCACAAAATGAGTAGTTGAGTAGAAGCCTTGGTGTAAATTCAGCATTTCAAAAATAATTATACCTAAAGTCTCTGCCTTTAACTTATGTTGGTGAGAGAGGACTTCAGCACTTGAGTCAGAAGGAAGAGTGTGAGATCCAAGTCCATGAAGTCTGCCTGATCTTTTAAGGTCTTTCCTTAAAGTCTTGCCCACACATTTTTGCTTATATTTCATTGGCCTTAACTAAAATGGAGTTTGGGAAAAGAATTTTCATACCTGGGCACACTACCATATCCAATGAAACTGAGATTCTGTTAATAAGGGGGTAGGAGGAAATCAATGGAGCATCGAAGTGTCCCTGCCACATTAACCTATTTTAGGACAGCCACAAGATCCCAGGTTTCCTCTTTCCCAGGCTAAAAGCAATCTTAGCCACCTTAAACTTCTCTCTGAGATCCTTCATTAAGAGCAGCAGCATCTTAAAGTACCCACTTAACATAAGGATGCAAACCTGGACATAATATTACACTTGGTCATGTTGCCAAAGTCGGTAATACTAACTCTTGACCTATAGTTGTTGCATTTCTTTTTTTTAATGTTTTATTTATTTTTGAGAGAGCACAAGTGGGGGAGGGGCAGAGAGAGGGGGAAAGAGGATCCAAAGTGTGCTCTGCACTGACAGCAGGGAGTCCGATGTGGGGCTGGAACTCACCAATTGCGAGATCATGACCTGAGCCGAAGTCAGATGCTTAACTGACTGAGCCACCCAGGCACCTAGTTACAGCATTTCTTTCTTTTTTTCCTTTTTCTTTTTTAATGTTTACTTTTGAGAGAGAGAGAGAGAGAGAGAGAGAGAGAATCCGAAGCAGGCTCCGGGCTCTGAGCTAGCTGTCAGCACAGAGCCCAATGCAGGTCTTGAATCCACAAACTATGCGATCACAACCTAAGCCAAAGTTGAATACTTAACCGACTGAGCCACGCAGGTGCCCCACAGTATTTTTATTCAAACAACCTCACATGTAAGAAGTCTCTTATTTATTATTATTATTATTATTATTATTATTATTATTATTATTTGGTGGTAGCTGTTTG
>NW_027528870.1:771061-776021 GCF_008692635.1 Crocuta crocuta
AATGTGCAACTAACAAAACCAACTGAAGTTTTTTATAGGGAATGAAACAAAGCTAGTATTACCCTATCCCCTTGAATTTTTTATCAGCTGTATTGAGGTATAATTTATATATGATATATAATAAAATGCACCCATTTTACGTGGAAAATGTGCTGAGCTTTGGCAAATATAAACAATTATTTAAACACCACCATGAATAAGATATAAAACATTTTCATCATGCCCTAGAGTTCTCTCATGCTCTTTTCATGTCAATCCTACCACTATTTCTTACTGAAACTACTGATCAAAATTCCATTACTGTAGATCATTTTGTCTATTTTATTTATTTATTTTACTTATTTTTTTTAGTGTTTTATTTATTTCTGAGAGAGAGAGAGAGAGACAGTGCAAGCAGAGGAGGGTCAGAGAGAGAGGGAGATACAGAATCTGAAGCAGGCTCCAGGCTCTGAGGTAGCTGTCAGCACCGAGCCTGACGCGGTGCTGAAACCCATGAACTGTGAGATCATGACCTGAGCTGAAGTCAGATGCTTAACCGACTGATCCACCCAGGCGCCTCTCATTTTGTTTATTTTAGAACTTCATGTAAATGGAATCCTATAGTTTTGTGAGTCTGACATCTTTTGTGCAACATACTTTTAAAATCGATTTGTGTTATTTATATCATTAATTTGTTTCTGAATGTTGCTGAGTGTGTTCTATTGTTTGCAACATACCAACTTGCTCATCCATTTTCTTGATGAGTAACATTTTGATTATTTCCAGGTTGAAACCATTATGAATCAACCTCATATGAAGATTCACATATAAATCTTCTTGAAAACATGGGTTTTGGGGCACCTGAGTGGCTCACTCATTTAAGCAGCCAGCTCTCGAATTTAGCCCAGGTCATGATCTCATGATCCTGGGATTGAGCCCCACTCATCATGCAGTCTAGTTAGGATCCTTACTCTCCCTCTCTTTTGTCCCCCCCCCCCTGCTGAAAATAAATAAATAAACATTAAAAAATAAAGAAAACACAGGTTTTCATTTCTCTTAGCAAATGCTTGGTAGTAGAATTACTGGGTCATGCAGTAAGTAAGTAATATAGTACAATACAGTAAGTTTATAGTGTTTAACTTGGTAAGAAAATGCTAGCCAGCTTTCCAAAGTACCATATTACACTCCCACTAGGAATGCATGTAAGTCTCCTTCTTCCACATTCTTGAAATATGTGTATGGTCAGTATTTATTTTAGCATTCTGGCATATGTATACTTGTTTCTCATCATAGCTTTAATTTGCATTTCCCCAGTAATCAATGATTTTTAGCATCTTTTTATGTGTTTATTGGCACAATAAGCATAAAGGATTTTTTTCCTCTTGGATGTTAAGTTGCTCAACAGAATTTGGTGAAGACATTCTTTTCCTTATATACTCACCTTAAATTAATTTGATTAAAAATTAATTGATCATATAAGGTTGAATCTATTAACCAGACACTGTTTTAATGAACTATTTGTCTATCTTTTACAACATTGTAACTATATTGATTACACTAGCTTTGTAGTAAGTCCTGAAACAAATATATTAGTCCTATTTTTTTTGTCTTTTAAAATTATATTCACTTTTTAATGCCCCTTGAATTTCAATATAAATTTTAAACTAAACTTTCCAAATGAGGAGGTAGAGAAACATTTATCATGCAAATCTATGTCAAAAAGAAGTCATAGTAGCAATAGTAGATATATATTTCAGACAAACTAGACTTTTTTGTTCTTGTATTGTTTTAATCCTGCTTTAGTATCAGAGTAGTTAGTACTAGACTCATGGACTGGTTTTGAATGCATTTCCTCTATTCCATTATATGTAAGATTATTTTTTAATGTTTATTTATTCTTGAGAAAGGGGAATAGAGTGTGAGTGGGGGAGGGGGAGAGAGGGAGGGAGACACAGGCTCCAGGATTTGAGCTGTCAACAGAGAGCATGATGCAGGGCTTGAACTCACGAACCTTGAGATCATGTCCTTAGCCGAAGTCAAATGCTTAACTGACTAAGCCTCCCAGGTGCCCTTTTAACATGGAAGATATTGATAGAGATTGTAAATTAATTATTTTTTAAAATGTTTGATAGAATTCACCAGTCAAACCATATTGTCTTAGGCTTTTTTGTGCTGGGAGACTTTTGATTTCTAATTCAACTTTCATTCTTCTTATTGGCCTAAAAATTTTCCTAGTTTTTGGATTCAAGATTCATGATTTAATCTTGGTAACTTTTCTGTTTTTAGGAATTATCTGTTTTTTTTTCTAAGTTATCTGATTTGTTAGTGTATGATTGTAGTATTCTGTTATTTGTTATCATCTATTGTATTGATTTTTCTTCCATTTCTCATTTTGGTTTTTAAGTCTTTTTTTCTTAATTA
This sequence comes from Crocuta crocuta, assembly GCF_008692635.1. Taxonomy (NCBI): domain Eukaryota; kingdom Metazoa; phylum Chordata; class Mammalia; order Carnivora; family Hyaenidae; genus Crocuta; species Crocuta crocuta. The sequence continues at coordinate 773,462 of NW_027528870.1, forward strand.
ATGTAGTTAAAGTATTTCCAGTTCTTTTTTTTTTTTTTTTAAACTGGTCATCACTTTCAAAAATAAAATAAACTTGCCAATTCTACAACATAACCAATTAGAATTTTGAGTAAGATTGTGTTAGATGTATAAAGTGATTTGAGAAAAATTGAAATATTAACAGTGTTGTGTCAGCCAAGTTATCAACCTGGTAAATCTCTTCATTATTCACATCTTTAATTTTCAGCAATGTGAATTTGAAGCTCTGTTATTATGTGTATACACAGTTTGTTAATGTCTTCTTGATAAATTGTCCTCTTTATGATTATGAAATATCCTTTTTAAAATCCCTATTAATATTTCTTGTCTCAAAGCTTATTTTGTCTGATAACACTATAGCCACTCCAGCTTTTCCCATCCCCCCTTTTTTTTTTAACCAGTTTGTCTTTACATTAAAAGTATGTTTGGGCACATGGGTGGCTCAGTTGGTTAAGCATCTGACTTTGGCTCAGGTCATGATCTTATGGTCCATGAATTTGAGCCCTGTGTTGGACACTGCGGACAGCTCACAATCTGGAGCCTGCTTCAGAGTCTGTGTCTCCCTCTCTCGATCTGCCTCTTCCCTGCTCGTGCTTGCTTTCTCCCTCTCAAAAATAAATAAACATTAAAAAAATTTTAAGTATAAGTTATCTAATACATAGTGGGTACTTATCTACTCTATTGATTTATATGCTGTTCTAATTCATACTTAAATATTGATATTTATTATACATTTACCATATTTTATTTTCAATTTTATTATTCTTTGTCTCTTTCCCTCTTTCATATTATTTATTATGTTTAGGGTCCATTTTACCTCCCATATTAGTTTATTATTTATACATTCTTTTTCTGCCTCCGTTTCTCCCAAAATTATTGCTCTCGGGCTTACAATATGCATTTCACTCTGTCAGTACATTCAAGTAAAATTATGCTATTACATATATATTGTAAGAATTTTATAATATACTTCTATTTGCCCCTCTCATCCTACTTCGTGTTCCATAAGCTCTTTAGATTTGTGGACTTTTGTTCATTAACACTGGACATTTTTCTGCAATTTTTTTATTCAAATATTTTCTCCTTCCCCACCTCAAAAATCTGGCACTCTAATTTATATTAGATAGCTTGATATTGTCCCTCAAGTCAATGTCTTTCTTCTTTTTTTAGCCTTTCTTTTTTCACCCTTTTCAGTGTGGATTCTATTACTTTGACTTTAAATTTAGTGATCTCTTCTGCAATTTCTAATCTATTAAACCCTCCCAATAAGTTTTCCATTTTGAATACTGAGGTTTTTGGTTTTAGAGGTTTATATGCCCCCCCCCCATTTCTCTACTCATTATGTCCATATTTTTCTTAAAAATACTTGAATCTATTTCTAAGTTTTTAAGTCTTTTTCAAGTAATTTTCTTTTTTTTTTTTTTTTCATTTTGAAGCTTGTTTCTATTGTCTTATCTTTCTTCTGGTTATGTGTTACATTTTTCTGCTTCTTCACATTATAGCTATTTTTGGTTAGTTGCTGAACCTTGTGACTGCTACAAGGATGCATATATGGATTTACTGTATTGGGTTTTTTTAAATCTTTATTTAAAGGAGAGAGAGAGAGAGAGAGACAGAGAGAGAATGAGCAGAGGAGGGGCAGAGAAAGAGGGAGACACCGATCCAAAGCAGGCTCCAGGCTCTGAACTATCAGCACAGAGCCCAACATGGGGCTTGGACTCATGGACTGTGAGATCCTGACCTGAGCTGAAGTCTGATGCTTAACTGACTGAGTCACCCAGGTGCCTCTATGGTATTTCTTTAAAGTATACTGTGCTTTGTACTGGCAGATGGTTTATTTATTTGTGAGTACCAGTAGTCTTTCACTTTGTGTTTGTTTTGTTTCCTGATTGCAATGCTCTACCTCGCCTTGTGGAGTCTCACCCTGAGCATGGACAGCTTAGTATGCATCTAAAGGTCCAAGAAAACCTTTATGCAGATAGCTGGAGTTAATTTTGTGTGAAGCTCCTCCTTCCCTGTATTCACTCCTGCAAAACCCAGCAACCTTAGTGTTAGCCTTCTCAAATTCTGCAGCTGATCACAACTACTGTGCTTCTTAATCTTCTGCAAAGTATTTCTAGGCAGAAAACGTGGACAGTCCTAAGACTTACCTTGTTTTCAGGTTCACAGTATTTCACTGCCTAAAAATAAGTAGTTGTCTAGTTTTCTAGTTATGATAAGAGGGCTAATCCTTTACTTGTTCCTTCATTGTGGCTGGAAATGGATATCTTTGAGGCACTTAAATGTAAGACTTCACATTTAACTCTAGTAATTTTCACTTTATAGGTTGAAATCCATCTTTTTTTAAATTTTTTATTTTTAAAATATTTTTATTTATTTCTAGGAGAGAGAGAGACAGACAGCGTGAGCAGGGGAGGGTCAGAGAGAGAGGGAGATACAGACTCTGAAATAGGCTCCAGGCTCCGAGCTGGCAGTCAGCACAGAGCCCGACACGGGACTCGAACCCACGAACCGCGAGATCATGACCTAAGCGAAAGTCAGA
>NW_027528870.1:776050-792827 GCF_008692635.1 Crocuta crocuta
TGAGCAGGGGAGGGTCAGAGAGAGAGGGAGATACAGACTCTGAAATAGGCTCCAGGCTCCGAGCTGGCAGTCAGCACAGAGCCCGACGCGGGACTCGAACCCACAAACCGTGAGATCATGACCTAAGTGAAAGTCTGACGCTTAACCTACTAAGCCACCCAGGCGCCCCTGAAATCCATCTTTTAAACAAATCCACATTATTTGAGTCTTGGTTACGGCATTAGCTAACTCTCCAAGCTTTTCATTGGCTACCCATTTTCCAGTGTCCAGTTTATTTCTGCACTTGAAAACAGGTCAGGGAAGAGTGGCCAGGCTGAGTATAAAAATGCCACAACTCTTTGTGATTGAGTGTGAATTTGATGGTCCAAATTTTGGATCCACCATTTAATAGTTTATGGTCTTGGGCAAGTTGCTTTTCCTTTTTGTACTATTCTTTTCTTATCTGTAAAATGGGGATAATTATAACACCTAGCTTATGGAGATGTTATAAGGAATATATGAGTTAATATATATGCAAAGTACACAGGAAAGTGTCTGCTACATACACTGTATTATTAAATCTGACCCATGTGTAAACTATCCATCTTTTGACCTCTTATCTACCTAATTTTAATGTTGTTTTTTTCTGCAATATCTCATATGGATCCAGTAACAATTCTCCACAACTTACGTTTTAAGTCCCCATTTTTATGAATCCTCCTCAAAGGTATATTGAACAGGTATAACATCACCAAGGCTATGATCCAGAAGGTTTTATGTTATTCATCCAAATAATTGAATAATATATGTAATTAAAGAGGACCAGGAATTCAACTTTGAGGGATGCCACAGTAAGCTAGCAGGTGGGCTATTGAGGGTTATGTATATTCACCTGGAAAGGCTTTTCAAGATACCCATGTCCATGTGCCTTTTCATTCTTCCATCACCATGTGCCTCATCCACTGAACAAGGTGGCCCTAGCAAGTGTAATTTTGAAAAGAGGTTCCATGTATTTTTGATGCATTTCCCCTTTTCTCTGCAATGAAAGGACAATAGCAGCAGAGTCCTTTCACTAGCTTGACATTTTTTAGCACCAATGTTAAAGATTCATACAAGATACGAATTTACCATCGAGGTCTCATTTTTCACTTTTGTATGAAAAAAACCCCGTGACAAAAATGTCTAATTTCTCACTTAAAACCCTTTTATGCAATATCTATAGCATCTTTTCTATCTACCAACTGATTAGGCTTATGGGAAAAAAATTAAAGAACATTTAGATGCTTTCATAGTGAGTTAGTTCATCCTATACTTTAGAAATCAGTCCTTCTTTCTAGATATTTAGTAATCATATATTAGTAATATACTATAGACTTTTATGTAAGGATTTAAATGTCTTACAAAACTGCTGATGGCATACTGTCTGTATTTATGTAGACCTGACTTAACATCTCTTTGCCTGTCACATTTTTCATTTTGTAGGGTATTGCAGCTCTCCTTTGGGAATCTAAATATAATGAAATCTCAGTAATATTAAGTTGTGAAATCTTAAGCAATGTTGATTTCTAAATCTTTAACATCTTTTTTTAATGTTGATATTTCTTATTTATGAGGAGACAGATGTTGAAAAATTAATAAAAATTACCCTTTGCCATATGAGGCATTAGTTGTGAGACTATATCTCATTTTTAACATTAGATAAAATGTTTAAAAAACAATAGCTTTTATACTGAACAACTTGAAAATGTATTTTATTGCAGAGTGGATATACTTTGCCGGCATTTTATACCTTAGGTCAATTTAGTAAAATGTAATTTAGTATCTATTGTTATAAGCTTCCTATAATTATAGGGGAGGAATAAATTTTTTTCTTATGCATTTTTAAAGTAATTTTGGTGATGAAGTTCTTTTTCCAGGTGGTGATTTAAAACATTAATATGTTTATAGCTGTTTTCTATGCAAAACAATTATTTTAGTTCCATTTGACAATTCACATTTGTTTGGAGAAAGAAAAGCAGGCAAATGCAAGATATATTTCTCCCATATAAATTAAACTAGTAATAAATTGACTTAGCATTTTTTCCTAAAAGTACTTTCTGCATCTGAAAATTTCTCAAGTATATGATCTTTTTACACAAGATACTAAAAGTCCCTATTTAGTAGAGGTGATTCATAACAATCCTCTTCTAAAATAAAGAGATATACCAATTTTCAATAATTAATTGAATCAGTATGTTTAAGTGTTCTATTTAATGGCAAATATATTTTAATATTTTAGTATGTTTGTTTATTGAATGTCTATAAGAATAACATTCTAGAATAATAAATGATATACATAGTATTTCAGTTCTCTTAAATAAGACCTCACAAAAATGTAAATGACTCAGTTTAAATGGTTAGAAACGATTATTATTTTTCTTTTGTCATAGAAGGTAATTGACTTATAAAATTTAGTTTGAAAACATTTTAAGGAATAGTGTGAGTTTGCTATGTCTGTTTGCTATGTCTCATTTGGAGCCACAGATGACTGCAGAATTGGGGCAGTGAGAGCAGCCGCAGGTATCGGCAGCAGCAGTCCAATTTTGGGGATTTTGATGCCACCTGTCAGTGTGATGAGATTGCTATTTTGAAGCATGATCCTCAGTGCCCTAGTTTTCCTATTAACCCACTTACTACCACACTGCTCACTTGCCCTTCTCTTGGACTAACTGCTGTGTCTTGTCCTATCTTTGATACAAAATCTTGAACACTTTCAGTGGAAGCCTCTTAATTTAGGATATTGGTACCACAGGAGGGAAACACCTTAGAGAACTGAAGTACTGTTATATTTTTCCTCCTTCCAGGATAAAAGCATGCTGTTTGGATAAGAGCTGAAAATGATTCAAGGAAAGAGTCCTAGATAAAGATAGATAAATGAAGTCAAATGCGAAAATGTTTTTCCAAATGGCTCATGAAATAATATAGCATTATTTCATGGTTTGTTTGTTTTTTTAATTGAAGAGTTTGAGGAGTAAACACATTCCAGGTGGTCTAAAACAAAAATCCCAATTGTTGTGAAGTAAAAAAAAAAAATTATAGCAAGAATCTTTCTGTTTTTAATATGATTGTTTAAGAACATAAGGGGAGTTCTTAAACCTTGTGTACATCAAAATCAGAATATATTACAATTTAATATAGAACTTTTTCACCCGTGCTTTAAATGAATGAAAGAATGGCAACTCAACAATACAATGCCCTATGTTGGAAGGTAAATCGCTTCTTTGAGGAAAACACTACAATATTGAGATTGATAGATTTAAATTATATTTTAAGGCCAGAAATCTTAATTGAATAGAATGATAATTAATTTATTCCTAAGCCATCAACCCATAGCTTATTTAAGGCAGTTTTTCACAGCAGATTTAACTTTTATTTGAGGATCAGTTCCCACTGTCTGAAAAACAGAGAGTGGCAAAGTATGATCCACTGCTGATTTTTTAAAGTAAGTTTTATTCAAACATGATCATGCACATTTATTTATTAGGGTCTACAGCTGTTTTCATGATATGACAACTGAGATGAGTAGTTATTAACAGTTTGTATACCCACCAAAATAATTACTATCTGGCCTTTACAGAAGAGGTTTGTTGACTTTGGCTCTAAATCACAAAACCGTATCTATTGAAATTCAAGTTTATTATGTTCTAAAAAGACTGAGTATTATAAAAGATTTATGTTCAATATTTTTTATTTAGAAATTTTATAGATGAGTAGTGTAGTTAATTGAATAGTTTACTTAATTGAGTTTTGTGAAAAATATAGGGTATGTTAAAGAAAATCCTACAGTTGAATGGGAACTACTTGAGAATCGGTCATATGTCAGGTTAATTAGGATCTGAAAATTCATTCAGGAAAATGACTATGTCAATTTTTAAAATATAATATTTTGTAAACTTTTTGACCCTTCCTTCTCCCACCATAAGCCAATTTTTCATAGTTTGCAGGACATTATCATTCTTCAGAAGAATATGCTAAAATGCTATCTTAAAAATATGTATTTCTAAAGTGTTAACACATTTGGGTCAAGGTAGCTCAACTAAATTAATTGAATCATAGATTGTAGATTTAAAGGAGGCATATAGTTTATTTAATCTAATTCCTAATCTGGAAGGTTACAGAAAAAGAAGCTTATGCAAGTATGCTATGTAAGAGATGACTAATTATAAGTACCTTAAAGTTTAACAAAATGGATTTAATGGATTGTGTACGTATGTTGACTTCATTCACTATAATTGAAAGGCATCATTATGGTATGATAAATGCTGAAACAATTGTGGTTTTTCATATTGCATTAAATTGGTTAGTGCTATAATTAATTTTAATAGGATATTTATGAGTCCCTAACTACCTACAGATTGCTTTAGAACTAAGCAGTGAATGCACCCTCTACATATTTTGTTATTTTAGAGGTGATATAAGTTTAATCATGCAGATAATCCAAGTGGATTTTTATTTTGCCTTTGGGGTTTCACTTTCATTTTAACAGCTTGAGTGCTTCTTATCACTATTTGTGAATAGAATTATTGGAATCTAGAATGATGTGTTTTAATATTGTAAAATGGAATAAATTTGGTAAGAGGGTTGACATCTATGTATGGTTAAAATTATGAATCTGATGAACCCTGATGAGTATAAATTCAAAAAGATCAAGTATTCACTTCCACTTAAGTATTTTATTTTAAATGTAACCACTCTTTTATGAACTGTCAATTGATTTTAAAATAAAGAACATATATGTTTACTTTTACATTTATTCATGTATTAAAAATACGTATTGAAAACATACTATGTAATTATTAAAATTAAATTCCACAAGACAGGGATCTTGTTTTGGGTACTATTGTGTCCCTATGGCCTATCATATGGTAGCTACTCAAAACTGTATATTGAATGAATAAATGATTCAAAACGCTGGAGATTCAGTAACAAAACATGGAACAATCTCAGTACCAAAATTGCTTAGAGATTAAAAAAATTTATAACACTGTGTAGAGAATACACAATAGTGGTAAATATAGGGACTATGAGATCACTTAGGAAGAAATTAACCCACATTTTAAAAAAGTGGCCTGGGAAAGGTACCTTGCAACCACTAATTTATTCTCTGATTTTATGGATTTCTCTATTCCAGGCATTTCATATAAATGGAATTATAAAATATATTACATACATAAATAGAATAATATGTCATCTTTTGTAACTGGTATCTTTCATTTAGTATAATATTTTCAAGGTATATTCATGTACTGGCATGTATCAGTACTTTTTTTCTTTTTTATGGTCAAATAATTCTCTATTATGTGGATGTACTATATTTGGTTTATCCATTCATCAATTAGTAGGCATTTCTTCTACTTTTTGGCTATTATAAATAATGCTAATATAAACGTTTGTGTACAAATTTTTTGTGTGGATACATCCTTGTAATTCTCTTGGGTATATAATCAGGAGTAGAATGTCTAGATTATATTTTATGTGTAAGTTTCTTAAACTGTTTTCCGAAATGGCTGCACAATTTTACGCCACCACCAGCAATGTATGACAATTCTGATTTTTCTACATAAACATGTTATTATCTGTCTTTTATATTACAGCCTTCTAGGATTAATTTTTTAAGTGGAAAATGGCTTTCAATCTGTGAAGCTTTAAATATCAATAGCCCTGGGATAAGCTATAAGAAGTGGTTAATTATGTAAATATTCTCCTCACATGGGAGGAAGGTTTCTAAAAAGAGGTAAACTTATTTCTAAGTTTATAGATTTTTTTCTAATTAGAAGAATATACATTTGACAATAGCCTTTAAATATATATAGCTATTCAAAAATTTACACAATTGAATTGAGGAATATATATTATAAGTAATTCATCTTAGAATTAAGAATGATAATGTTATTAGATCACATCAAATTAATATTTCATATGTTTTAGATAAAGTTTTATGTTCTATTAAATGCTTTATTTTTCATATGTACACATGGATTTAGTCCATCAGTAGTCTCGCTAAGTAGATTGACCCCTTTTTAAAGAGAATAGGCTGTTTTATATGTTTTTGAGAGCTGTGAAGCATCTAGCTAACAAATGAGCGTGCCACAGTTTCATGGATGCTGGCAGAAGACACAGGACTCCTCTGTCACACAAAGAACTTTATTACTTACTGCAACAGCAATAGCCAGCATATCAGCCTTTTCTTGTGCCAGTTTCCAAAGTGCCAATTTGTTCAAGGTGATATGAAGAGAGACAGGTGACATCAGCGCACATAATGCATCCTGTCACCCAAACTTCAAGTTTGAAAGCAAGACACTGCTTTTATTTTCCATGGCTGTTCACTACATAACATCCTTGAAATGATAGCCCAGAGCCAAGGAAGCCAGTGCATCTACTTTTAAGATATATAAAAGTGTGAAAGAGCCATGAAGATTTGACTCTCAAGAGTTGTTCTTGACCATAAAGTGTCTTTCAAAATATCTTGCACCTAGCAAGTTATTGGTGAACATTTGTTGACTTAAGTTTGTTTTTGCTATTTTAAAGATATCAGCAGGAAGAATCTGTGAAAGAAATATTTATAGACTTCTGTGATTAGGCCAAATGCTCTCCTTTTTTTGATAATAACAAATTCTCATGTCTATAACTTCTCTGTGATCATTGCCAAAAGAAAACTATCTTACTCTTATAAAAGTAATGTGTAATAAATATGCCACTTTCTTGAGTATGAGATTATCAACTAAAATCAATAACATGGAACCAAAGTAATTTTTAATTAGTTGCAACAAATTGTAATTACATGAAGGTTCTCTCAACTAAATCCAGTCTGTCATTGTTTTCATCTCTTTTGTATTAGTTTAAAAATACTAAGGATATTTCCCAAAAGTAGTTGAGGTGGAGGAGTGAAAAGAAACCATCAACACCCTTGTTCAGACTGCAATAACTCAGTCTGTGTTAACCACCTCCCCATTGATCTATATATAGCTGGTGGGAAACTATAATCCATAAAGTGCTTCTTTTCTTTTCTCTTTTACTGAACTGTTGTCAAACCATGTTTTCCCTCTCCCATACTTAGGTAATTGACTTTTTGTAACCTAAATGCAGGGAGTCATAAATATTTCTTCTTTGTTTCATGTGTTTCAGCACATTGCCCTTAATAGTACTGTGCTAACTGTCTTTAGGATTCAATATATTACACTTCTTTTATTTATAGTAATCTTTGAATATCTTTTTTCATCCAACTGTGATATATTTTTGTTCAGTGACTGTCTAGCTGATATTGAACCATCTTATTCACAATAACCAAAATCAGTATTTTATTTTAATTTTCATGTATCTACCAAACAAATATATTTATTATTACTATTGATGAAGAAGGAAAAGAAGAAGTAGAAAAGAAAGAGAAAGAAAACAGAAAGGAAGAGAGGAAGGAGTTTATACTACCTGGTATTTACAAAACCAGTTCTGGCTTCTTTGATTCCTATATGCTCCTCTAAATGCTTACACATTACATATTTAAATATGTTTCTAGGATTTTTCTGAAGATAAATAGTTTCCTCAAAATATAGTTTCTTCAATATGTTGATTTTGTTGCTTTGAAAATTCAAACATTTCGTTTTATTAATTCCATCGAATATCTACAGCCTCTCCCCTACCCTTCCAATGGGATTATTCCCCATAGATTAGTTCATTCACTTTGAAGAAATCTTAATCTAATGTGCCATTTTCGCTTTTAGAGTTTTGTTTTGTTTTTTTATTTAATTCCTCCGAACTTTAAGGAATCTAGTTTTGTAAAATCCAGGTCAGGCGTAATGGGAAGATGATGTCTTGAGTCTGCATTCATTACTCTCTCTCCCTCTAAGGTCCCATATGGAATTACCAAACTGGAAAAGGGGACACAGGTTGAAAGGAAGGCCTTTAAAGTTCTCAAGACAAAAGTACTATCTGTTTATTTTATAAGACGGGAAGAAGATCCTATCTTTGCCTCTTGGGAGATCCTAAGTTATGTGGTTTTTCTGCCCAAAGGGTTTCCTGTGCCAAGTAGATCTCCTTAGCATTCCTAGGGGTATATCCCTCACCCACTTGCTTCCTACAGCCTTGGGAAAAACCCACAGTTACTCTTAGCAGCATGCACAGTAACCAGGAAAAACACTACACAGGGACCAGGAAAAACACTATTGGATTAAACTTCTATTCCATGTTCTTTGAAAAGATCTAAACTAAATGTCCATCGGGGAAAATTTCTTTGATAGCCATTCTACAGAATACCAACAGCTATTAAAGAGAGTAAGAACTAATTCTTCTTTAACTTTAAAATATGTTCATGATATAGTCTTAAATCGAAAGGAACAGATGAGGATCATTATAATTTTAAAACTGAAATACACACATGCACATATATACATGCATATATGTGCAAGTGTGTGTGTATATATATGTACATATAGGCACACGTAGTAGGAAACTAATCAAGGAATATAGGCCCCAATATTTTATTTATTATTTATTTATGTGTGTGCTTATGTATTTTTAATTTACATATAAGTTAGTTAGCTTATAGTGCAATAATGATTCCAGTGATTCATCCCCTATGTATAACACCCAGTGCTCATGTGAACATTTGTCTTCCTTAATGCCCCTTAACCATTTAGCCCATGCTCCCTCCCACAACCCCTTAAGCAACCTCAGTTCATTCTGTGTATTTAAGAGTCTTATGTTTTGTCTCCATCCCTGTTTTTATGTTATTTTTGCTTCCATTCCCTTATGTTTTTGTATCATAAATTCCACATGACTGAAGTCATATGACATTTGTCTTTCTCTGACTTACTTATTTCACTTAGCATAATACCCTCTACTTCCATCCATGTAGTTGCAAATGTCACGATTCCATTCTTTTTGATTGCTAATTAATAATACTCCATTGTATATACATACCACATATTCTTTATCCATTCATCCATTGATCGGCATTTGGGCTCTTTCCATACTTTGGCTATTGTCAATAGCGCTGCTATAAAAACCCATTTTTTTTTCTTTAAGTGGTCTCCTCTAGGGTGGGCAGTGGTATTCTTTCCCATTTAGCATTATTTATATACTTATATAACTTATATATTTTACATTAAAATTCTGATTCATGTGTATGCTTTTTTTTATGTATTGGCATAAAGGACTCTGAATTCAACAAGTGTTATTCTTTAATCCCTTACTAACTTGAGATTACTACTAACCACTTCTGATCTGATTTCTATATAATTCTAAGATTACTGTTAAATATCTAAGATTTCATTCAGCTTTAGAATCCTGTTAAAGCTTTTTGACTTCATACAAACATATTCCTCCTACTGTTTCATTAGAAACAATTTTTCTCTTCCCTAGAGCCAGTGTTTGATGTCACAGAGCATGATGCTTATAAACAAAACCTGCTCCCTGACCTGGCCATTAAAGGCAGGATTGCCCTTCTCCTAACCTCCTGTTTTCCAAAGGGTTAACTTCATTTCCAACCTAAGACTTAATACATTATAGAATTGCATTCCCAAGATAAAACAGGGAAAATTTATTCATAGTTATCTTATTTACACAAATGTAAGAGGTGATACCCCTCACTCTGGATATTAGCAACGACCTCTTCATCACAAACAAAATAGATTAATTCAAGCAGGAAGAAAAAAAAAATTTCCATTTGAGTTATCTAGGTGAAGGTTAGAAGGCTTGAACCTTGCTTATATCAGTGAGGTAATATTTTAATTCTCCACCTGACTTACAGAGTCAGAAAAGAAAAAAAAAAAAGAATTGTAGATGCAGTGTGTGTAGTGTCTATTCTTTCTTAGACCTAAATATTTATTGACTATGCCAAGTGTGATCTTTACCTATAAATAGATTTTTTAAACAAAATTACAATGAAACAAATCCGACCCAATACTATCTTGATTTTAATGTAAAAATACCTTATATAGCCTGGTAAAATTTCAACTGTCATGCTATCTTTAATCTCAGTAATTTATATTTGTATGGTTTCTGTGCCATGCTTAAAATGTTGCTTACTCTAATTAGCTTATGGTCAACAGTATCTTTAATTAGTAATATTGGTAATCTGTCCCCTGTAGCATTTCATTTAGTGTGTTTATGTTCCCAGGATGATTATCCTAATGAACAGGGTGATAAAAAGTACCATTAAACAGAAATGAAATAGAATACCCATCAGGGCAAAAAGGTTTAAAAAATTTTTTATCGTTGTTGTTTTCTACAGAAGAATAATCTGTGCTTAGAATTCATTATTAAAACTATTGATAAGTTGAAGAATGTATCTTTGAAATTTTATCACTGGCAAATATCTGGTATTGTGATTTAGTTCTATAAGTAAAGGTAGAGTCTAGGATGAAGGACACAGAGTTATCCTAAAAATAGTATATCCAGTGAAAAACATTTCAAACAGCACCAATAATATTGCTGAAACTAATATTGGTATGAGTAATGTAGAACAGTTATATGAAAAAAATCACTGGTAGTCTTGTGTGTCTACAATTATTATGAAATTGATTGTTAAGGATGGGGATAGAGTCAGTCTTAGGTTGATTCCCGGCACTCTTGCCAAGTGCATATGTTAAAATGAATGATATTTTTTTGCAATCTTTAAATTTTATTTAATAATGGTGGCATTTTCCTTAGGGATCTTTGTTTACTAAAATAGTTGTAAGCATTTATTTTGTAATTAAATGCAACATAGATTTTTGTGTTCTTGGCATTGACAAACGTATACCTACTGAAACTTTAAGACTCGGGTGCCAAACATCTGGCAATGTTTTTGACTAATTCTTATATGGTGCCAGAAAAACATTCATATTTAGGTAGGAGATATATTTCAGATTCTATATGTTTGCAGATGTAAAGTCATGTATATTGGAAAAATAGATCTGAAAGAAGGTTGCTAGCTATTAGGTGATGCTTCTAATATCAGGTAGATCTATGGAATGCTTGTGTAAATTAAAATTGCCAGATTCTGAATCCTCAATTCCCAATGTCTTCATAATACTCTTCTTGATCAATGCAGATGTTACATCAATTTTCTGACTATAGTTTCCTTTCAAATTTGGTTAAAGCTTTGCAAAATCCCTCCAGGAAAGTGTACATAGACATAGATAAGTTCAGAAGGATGGTGGATCTCCTGGAGCCATTTACACATTCCTTAGGGATTTTAGGCACGCAAGGTTAAACAAGGCATAATTCTAAAATTAAACGTCACTCAGACATTCGGGAAGGCTAGGTGTCCTCAAATGTAAAATGGTAGTAATAATGTCTTTATAAAGTTGTGAGTATTCTACAGGGTAAATCATGTAAAGTGTTTACAATATACCTCCGCACATAGTAAGCAAACAATATATTGTAGATATTTAGAAATAAAATTTGATAGAATAATATCATTCCATTTTGTTGCTTATGTTTTAGTACTATTAACATAATAAGAAATGGGAATTGTCTGTTCTTAAATACAAATTACACTTTTAATATATTGGGCAAATCTTCCTCTTGTATTTTATTATTTTTTTTTTATTATATTTCCAGCTACAGCTAGTGTCTTGGTTTAATATTTTTCTTGGGGTGCCTGAGTGGTTCAGTCAGTTAAGTGTCCAACTTTGGCTCAGCTCATGATCTCATGGCTTGTGGGTTCAAGCCCTATGTCAGACTCTCTGCTGACAGCTCAGAGCCTGTAGCCTGCTTTGGATTCTGTGTCTCTTTCTCTCTGTACTTCCTCTGCTCATGCTTTCTCTCTCTCTCTCAAATAAAAATAAAAATACTTTTAAAAATATAAAAATTATTTTTCTTTCTTTAGATAACTAAATTTGAAGGAGTTTCACATATTCAAAAGTGAAATAATCCTGGTATATATAATAATACTAAAATATAAATCTGTTGGGGACTATAGGAGGTTGCTAGAGAACCAATTCATCAGTCTGAAAATGGGTAAAGAGAAGAAATAATTAACCATTTAACCTCACATTCCTATAAAACTGTACCACAGGGAAATTTTCTCTTTATAAAAGTATTCTAGCTAATATATGAAGAAAGAATGATAGAATTAAAATATGATTTTGTAACCCCCCATTGAAATAATGAATCTAGGCAATAAGCCTAGATTTCTTTAATAAGAAAGAGAGAGAAAAAGAGAGAGAGAAAGAAAAGCAGGTATTATGTGCCTCGATGGAAGTGTACAATATACCTATGAAGTGTTCTTGTGAAAAATCTGAATCTACTTAGATTAGGACCCTAGATTGAACTATCAGTTTATAAGGGGAAAAAGAAAAAGGCTGGGTGAGTATTTTAAATTGTACAGAATGGAAGCAGTGACATAAATACTGTAAAAAAAAAAAAACAAAACAAAACAACAACAACAAAAAAAAACCCTCCACAAAACAAATAACCAGATTCTTTAAAATGAATCACAAGGAAGTAATAAAGGGAGGGAGACTTCTAGGATAAAAGAGACAACAGATCTATCAACCTAATACATGTGTGAACCAACCTGGTTTCCATAGTTCTGATTCAATCAAATTAATAGTTACACCAAAAGAAAATAATATTAAGGGATTCTCTTATATTTTTTCACTGTGGAATAATAGTATTGCAGGTATATTTAGAAAAAAAAAGTCAATTTTTAGTTTAAAGATACATCATAAAAATTCACAACTGAAGTCAAATAATATCTGGAATTTGCCTAAGTGTAGATAAAAAAAAAAACAGAATGGCCCCAAGTTGGTGAGTTTCTGAAGCTAGATGATAGATACCTGACATTTTGTCATTCTGTTCTCTTTTTATGTGTTTATACATTGAAATTATTCATCACAAAAATTTTATAGAAATGAAATAACACTAAATTTCCTCATTATAGGGTCAATGAAGGTTCATATGGCATATTGAAGCTACGTGTTTATATCCATTAAGATATAATTTATTTGTAATATATAATCTGCATATGGAATTGTTTTACTCTGTGAATCATTACTGAAGCTGGTATAGTGACTATATTTTATTTTATTCAGAATCTTACATTAACCTGATTTATGGGAGAATTGTTTATATACTTTTTTCCCTATTTAATAATATATAAATAGCCATGTGTATCTCTCTATTTGAAATTATGTAGTGAATAAGTTTTCACAGTGATCACCTATATGTTTGCTTATAGATGCATATTATCTTATAGCTCATTTTGGCTGAAATCAGAGGTGAATATAGTATATAAATGTGTATGATTATATATTCTTGCAAAAGAGAAAAACTAAGAGTTAGGTAGGATACAAATAACATAGAATCTCAAAATGAAATCTATTATTGAAGGCTTTCTTTACATTTCAAGGTAGATTAGACAAGAATCAAATTTACCACCAAAATTGGGGTAATTTGAGTGATGTTTATGACAATGATGAGTTATATATTTTTTCCCTTTTGCATTTTCTTTCTTTATGCTTTGAATAGAAATTGGTTCTTCGGGCCTTGATTTATACAAATGTGATCTATTTATACACATCACTATTCTCTCTTAATATTCTTTTAAGTAAAATGAAATAGGGGCTTGGAGCTTGAAAGATCAATCAGGCTAATAAAAGATCATTTAATGACCACATTCCATGTGTCCTCCTGATTGTGAATAGATGTGACTTGATGGGAGGTCCCCAGCTTGACACAGATCTCTGTCCTTGACCATGGTCTGCTCAACATGAATTAGATGAGGCTTGAGAGTAGGACCTCATTGTTTTATTTATTTATTTTTCTTTTATACAAGAGAGAAGGGAACACTGCATTCCCTGCTTCCATACTTATTTCTGATTTCCTCTGGAAAATAAATTAGGTGATAAAAGTGAGATTTCATTGTACAAGCAAATTAGGAGGGATTGTGATGTAGCAGTGAGGATATGGATAATTCCTATGTAATCTGCAATGCATGGATGTAAAAATTCTTTTGGTACAAGTGTAAGGCCAAAGTATACACCACTATTAACTCTTATGTTAATTGAAGAACCAAAGGAACTGAAAAGTAATTTATAATGATGAAGTTAAATTAGTCAAGGACACAAAACAAATCAACTTCTCATTTTATGGTTAGTTTAAAATTTTCCAAAATAACATTTCAAGATGGCCCCTCAAGTAAATACAAAAATCAATAACATCAGTAAAACCTAGGAGAGTTTACGACAGCAACAAAGATCTTTTTCCAACTCAGATTTAAAACAAGAAATTACCACTAGATAAATAAGAGTATATGAAGAGGAATATTTACCATTATAGTAAAAAGAAAAATTCACTTGGGTGATCGCATGGAGAGGATTCCTTCACTAGAGACAAGCTCTCAGAACATAAATACAGCCACAGAGCACTTAGGAAAGAAAACAGATTCAATATTACTCAGCTATTACCAAAATAAATTGGTAAAGGGTAAGAATATCTGATTAGTTAAAAGAATTTGAGGCAAGAAGCAGCCATCCAAGTGAAAATGGGATTATGTGGAAGAAGGACAATATCAACCACAGATTAAATTCTGAATGATCTAGAATTATTATGTTAGTCATAGTGGTAAAAGTTATTACCAATTGGGTTTGAGAAGGAACTGTAGGGTATTAATTAGTAGAATCCACTGCATGTCTTTTACAGTTTATTACCTATAAATAAGTATAATGAAAGACTTCAAGGTAGAGGTACCTAGAGAAGTCACAATTCCCAACCCACAGAAACTGTGGGAAAATAAATGTGTATTGTTTAAGATAAGCAGCAATAGATAATACTAAGGCAACACCTTTCTCTGAATCGTCTCTTTGTTCCCCATAGGATTTAATGCAGGACCTTGCCCATGACAACCCTGTAATCTCATGTTTACCACAGTACCTGGATCATACTAGATTCTCAATAAATATTTGTCAATTAGTTCTATGAATGGAAACAATCAAATGCTACCATTGTACCAAACATCTTCAAGTATTTCATGGCTACTTATTCTTGTAATCATCAAAATAGCCCTGTAAGGTAGGTTTTGTCATCATCCCCATTTTACAGAAGAGGAAACTGAGCTCTGGAGAGGTTAAGAAACTTGCCCAAGATGACTCAGTTTCCTAGTGGAAGTTTGTAATTCAACCTAGGTGATCTGACTCCAGAATACAGTGCTTTTAGCCATCACACCTTGCTGTTTTCTGTATGAATTGATGAATACTTGCTCAATGAAAGAATGAATTGCCTTATCTCATGTAACACTTAGACTGGTATATTTAACACTAAAATTTTAGTGTCCTTTATTTTCCCTTGATATATATAGCAAACACTACTTAGGAACACTAAACCTGTGATCTCGAAACTGCTTTTGTGACCAGGGATTTTCAATATATGTATATTTATTTCTGTATGTTAATAAATGTATTACAATATTATGTACTATTACATTAATATTTAATTCATATACCAGTGCTAATATACTACTGTATTATGTAAAAATAAACCCTAGGTAGCTATCTGTCCATCTATTTATATATCCTACTTATGTATCTCTCTATCCAGATATATATATATATTTTTTTTTTTCCTACCCAGAATTCAGTAGATCATCTTGTATAGCCCCTGAGTTACATTCAGCTTTGAAGACTGCTACATAATAGAATGTAGTAACTTTATTTAAAGTGCTAACATAGAGAATTTTATATTCTGACATCTTCTGCCTTTATACACAAAGAATCAGAGATAGATCAAGTAATTTTAAATAAAGAAAAGTATTCTAAATTCAGAAGACAAGGCTTGTATTCTTGTGAAACAAGAAGTTCAGAATATGAATTTCTAGACCCTCTCCCTTTCCTGCCTTCTCTCTGCAAAGAACAAGTACACTTTTTCAAATAAAATATGAATCATTTGATGTAACTCTTAAAAGCATGAACTTGAGATTTATTTCCCTAATAATTTTCTCAATTCTACTTGTCTAACATTGATTCTCCCTCCTCTTTCTCTTTGTAATGCATACTAATCCAGTAGGGTTTCCTATTGTGTCTTTCCTAAAACTGTGCACCTGCACCATCAATCATACCAAGAAGAGCAGGCACAACTTTGGAATAAAAACCAATAACAATATGAAAATAGAGACAAGACAGCTTAGAAGATTGATTCTAAATTATAGAGCTGCTTTCTGATCTGCAACCACCCAAATTCTTTTGGCGTGACAGCTGGTTAGTGAGCACAGGACAAACCACAGGCTTGTCTTCGTGACCTAAATGAAGGCAATTCATAGTCTTTGGTGTGGTTACCATGGGAAAGACTTCAAATCAGAATCTTTCAAACTAAAGCAGTGAAGTAGTACCATTTCCAGGTTTCTCCATCTTTAAATTGGGAATAAGGATATCTGAAGTCTTAGATTTGTTCCAATGATACGGGGTCAAATAAATTAGCATGTTTAGAAGCTTTATTAATGGTTAATATACAAATGAAAGGTATTAATTGTTATGATTATTCTTGGAGTAGCAATGCTTAAAATTTTACTGCTATAAATCTGTCTCTTTTCATTTTTTTTATAAATACAATTTTCAATTCACAAGAGGTTTACAAGAATGTCACAAAAATGCACATCATTTACGTAGAGTTACCAGTTGTTAACAATATGCCCCATTTATGTAACCACTTCATGCTCACTTTGTGTACTCTCTCAGGCACACTTTCTCTCTGAATTATTTGAATGTTAATGGTCTCAATAATTCAGTAAGTTGCGGGAGAGGGGCAAGATGGCGGAGAAGTAAGAAGCTCCGTACTTGCACTC
>NW_027528871.1:0-47572 GCF_008692635.1 Crocuta crocuta
GTGTTATGTGGAAACTAATTTGACAATAAACGATTTGTTAAAAAATTAAAAAAATATATATGCAAAAGAAAAGAAAGTGGTTGATCCAGTTTCTAAGAAGTATTGGTATGATGTGAAAACACCAGCTATACTCAATATAAGAAATATTGGAGAAAGAAAGAAATATTGGAAAAAAGCTGGTCATAAGAACTCAAGAAACCCAAATTCAATCTGATGCCCACAATGGTCATGTTTTTGAAGTGAGCCTTGCTGATCTGCAGAATGAAGAAGTTGCATTTAGAAAATTCAAGTTAATTGCTAAAGATGTTCAGGGCAAAAACTGTCTAATTTCCATGACATAGATCTTACCTATAACAAAATGTGTTCCATGCTCAACAGATGGCAGACACTGAATGAAGTTCATGTCGATGTCAAGGCTACTGATGGTTATTTGCTTCATTTATATTGTGTTGGTTTTACTAAAAAACACAGCAGTAAGATTCACAAGGCCTTTTATGCTCAACATGAACAGGTCTGCCAAGTTCAGAAAAAGATGATGGAAATCGTGACCTGAAAGGGACAGACAAATGATTTGAAAAATGTGGTCAGTAAATTGATTCCAGACAGCATCAGAAAAGACACAGAAGGCTTGCCAGTCTATTTATCCACTCCATGCATATTTTTTAGAAAAGCAAAAATGCTAAAGAAGCCCAAGTTTGAATTGGGGAAACTCAAGAAGTTTCATTATCAAGGTAGTAGTTCTGGAAAAGCTACTAGGATGAGACATGTGCTAAAGTTGAATGAGCTGATGGATACTGAGCCACCAGTCCAAGAATCTGTTTGAAATTCAGACATTTAATGGTGACAAATACAACCTAATTCCATGTTTTTGCTTGAGTGCTCCCGGTTTTCATACTATCTTTTTGGCATGTACAACATCAACTTTTTCTAATTACTACTTTTTCATTATTTTAAAAAATTGTTTTGTTAGTGTTTATTCATTTTTGAGAGACAGACCGAGACAGAACGTGAGTGGGGCAGGGGCAGAGAGAGAGGGAGACACAGAATCTAAAGCAGCTCCAGGCTCTGAGCTGTCAACATAGAGTTCAATGCAGGGCTGAATCTCATGGACCATGAGATCATGACTTGAGCCCAAGTCGGAAGCTTAACCAACTGAGCCACTCAGGGGCCCCTCTAATTACTACTTCTGTGATTCATTGGTTTTGTTTCTTTTTTTCCACCTAAACTATTGACAGTCAGGAGAAGAGAGACTCCATGGATGGGATTATTGCCCTTATAAAAAATCAAGAGGACTCCCCTGCCCATTCTGCCAACTGATACAGCAAAAAGACAGCTGTCTAGGAAGCAGGCCCTCACCAGACACCAAATCTCCGGGCAACATGAACCTGGACTTCCTAAGAATCCAGAACGATGAGAAATGATTTTGATTTGTTTATAAATCATCTAGGCTAGAGTATTTTGTTAAGGCAGTCCTAGTGGACTAAGGCACTCCTCTGTCTGTGTCATCATCTTAATCCTAAACTCCTTGACTCTAAACTAGATTGCTTGCACTACGTGAAATAGACTGCTGGGTTAGACACATGGCCTCACGGTTTGTATGCCCGTGAGCTATCAGAAGACTTGTTACAGTCTCCTTGAGTCTGAGTCTCATAATGAAGACTTTAACCCTTTCCAGGGTGCTCTGATTTTAAGAGAGAATTTTGATAGTGATTATGCTTGCGTTGATTTAACAGGCTTCATCTGCTCTATACCTACAATTTGCATAAATTTGCATACCTTTTAAGTCCTTAAAAATAGAGTGAATTAGGTATTTACCTAACCTCTATTTACTTTAAAAAAGAGAGATTTAGAGAGGTAAAGTTATTTTCTAAGATCACAAGTAGTGACCCTACAGCATTTGTTCTCTGTAGGATAACACCCATTTCTCCGTCTTACTCTGTAAGGTGATTAAATTCTTTGATTTAAAGAATGATTATCTAATTTGCAGGATTTCTGAAACATATACTTATAAGCTGGAATGATATTTTGGGATTTAATGGTTATAATGGCCTAGAGTATAGGATGCTTCACTCATGTATAAATGTTTTCCAGAAACATTGAATGATACAATTATTTGAAAATGGTAGATCTATTCATGAAATGCACACATTGAGTCAGTCAGCTTAAAGTTTTCTTCCCAAAGAAAGTTTATTGGAGGAATAAAAGGAAAGCATGAGCCCCACCACATTTTTTGCATCCCATATCTCGATAGTCATTACTTTTTCATAAGCGATTTAAGCAATTGCCTAAGACATTGCTCCCAAATGTTTACAGATGATTTTAAGTGTATTTAAAAATTTTTTTCCCAAGTTTTTATTTAAATTCCAGATAGTTAGCATACAGTGCAATATTAGTTTCAGGTGTAGAATTTAGTGTTTATCACCTACATACAACACCCAGTGTTCATTCTAAGTGTAACTTTTAAATAAAGATATCTGTCTGAAATTATCACTTAAAAGTGGGAGATAGTAGTAATTGTTACTTAGATATGTATCAAAAAATTTATAGGCTTCTCATATTGAAAAAAGAATACTTCATAAATACCTATTACATATAAGTTTATATATTATGTATTTTGTTTATGATTATATATAATACCTATATAAAATCATAGGGAATGTTTAAATATTTTCAACCCTAGTACTTGTTTTCCAAATTTCAAATGATACATAAAATGCACCGAATGAAGTAAAGGTCACCTCAAAGTCCAGCACTTTGAATATAAACATGCTAACATTTTATTGACTGTTTTTTATGGATCTTGTTCTATAAATACCTGGAATTATATAACACATACTGTATTTTTTCTCATCAATTCTATACATAACTGGAATTATATAACACATACTGTATATCTTCTCATCAACTTTTTCTTTTGTCCATGTCACCACTCTCCACAATCACCTGTCCTAGCGAGGTATGAACGCTTTTATGAAACTTTCTATGTGTGTACACATATGTGCACTCATATCTACAATCTTATTTTAGAGATTCTTATTGTAATCTTAAAGCAGGATACTCTCATCATATCTTTGCATCTTACCTTTCCTAATCAATAATATTTTATTAAAAATCTCTGTTAATGATTAAATGATATTNCCTATTCATGGGCATTCAAATTGTTTATTGGTCTCAACCACTAGGAAAATGCTTTAAGAAATATCTTTGGATGTATTTATACTTTGTGTCTATGTAGAAAAGATTCAAAGTCTCAAATAATGCATTCATTGACGTTAATATATGTTGCCAAACTGCATTAAACTCTATCAATTGATACTTTGCACCAGCAATATAAGAAAACACAGGCTCCCTATATCCATGCCAGCAATGGATTATCACTTTTATAATGTTTTGCTTGCCTGCTAAATGTAAAATGACATATTTATTAGTCAGTTTAACATCATTTACTGACAACCAAATATTTGAACATTTTTCATGTTCTTTTTGGCCATTTGTTTATGCATTTCCTTTAACTGCTTTTGCTTTTAAGTGCTTATCTTTCTTTTTCAATTAAAAACTGTACCTATTAGAGAATCAGAAAGTTTTCTACATATATACATATATTTTCTCAGAATTAATACTTATCTTTTACTTTCAGGTACTTTTTTCCTACAAAGAAGTTTTATATTTTGTTCTTTTCTTTTTAACTTTATAGATGTCTCTTTAGGAACTTTTGTCTAATCCTCTTAACACCTGTAGGGGAATGCAATCTCTAGATATTTATAATGTTTTTATTCTCTACTTTTATATATAAGCATAGCATTTGGAAGGTATTTTAATATAGATATCCATGTCCATTTGTTTTCCCAGTTAAATAATCTATCCTTGTACAGCTTAGTAGAATTACGAGCAGTACATATTTCCGTCTGAATCTAGTCCTGGATTCTTTATGCTTTTTATTGTTCCATTGCTGTTTCTAATATCCTTTTAATTTTATTAGCTTGTTCAATTATTCTATTGATGATTTTCTGTATACTATATAAAATTTTTGTATATGTGTATATATGTAAAATTGATCTCTTGTGTATTTAATGGGCTATTTTTATTTGATTTTCATATTAAACTTTCATAAGCCAATAAAACCATATAAAAGTATTTCTGTATTAATCTTCCCATGCAGGAGATGCCATGTTAGAAAACACAACATCACTGAGTAAATGAATAAATCAGAACCCAAAACAAAACAAAACAAAACAAAACAAAACAAAACAAAAAACAAGCATATGAATATCCATTATACTGTTCTTTCCACACATGTATCTGTAGGCTTAAAATTTTTTGGTGGGCAGGTAGACAAAATAGATAAACCGATTAAAACATGTGAATTAAGTAAGTCTTGGAAATGTAATATACACATGGTGATGAGTTAATAATACTGTATTACATATTTGAAAGTTGCTAACAGAATAGATCTTTACAGCTTTCATCACAAGAAAAAAATCTGTAGCTGTACAGTGATGGATGTTAACCAGACATCACTAGTGGTGATTATTTTGCTAGATCTATAAATGTCAAATTATTACATTATACACTTAAAAGTAATATAAGACAATTATACTTCAAATTTAAATAAATAGATAAATAAATAGATAGATAATAAATAAATAAATAAATAAAATTTTTTTACATACCATGATATTCAATGTCCAGAAATGTAAAGATCACTTCTTACATGTTTCATTAAAATAAGATAAAACTCAACTGTGTAGTTCATTTTCAGTGACACTCTAAACATATTTCCAATCACTTTCACAGTATTTACTATATTTAAGTTTTCCATTTTTACTCTCAGGCTCAATTTTGTTGTTTTAAATGATCTACATACAATTGTTTTCTTCAAAATAGTTGAATATTGCCACCAAAATCTGCAAATATAAATATATTATTATTCTGACATTTTCTTTTTGTATGATTATATTTTCTTTGACATTACTCTATATTTACTCCTTTCATTTTCCTTGACCAAGCAGGAAAATCTATTTAAGGTATTCCAAAGCATTAGTTGTAGATTTATGTTCACTTTTCACAATTTTTTCATTTTTGGTTTTTGTCTCTTAATTTCTAATGTTAAAATAACACTAGAAATGTTACTTTTACTTGATATCTTTCTAAAATCCTAAAGTAAATACATTTTTTTAGAAAATCCTCAAGTCCTGAAGTAAATATTATTTTTTAGAAAATCCTCATTAATAAAGTAATGATCACCAGAGGGGAGGAGGGAAAGGGTTTGGTTTAACTAGATGTTGGGAATTAAGGAGTCCACTTGTGATTAGTACTGTGTGTTGTTTGAAAGTGTTAAATCACTATATTGGACATCTGAAACCCATATTACACTGTATGTTAACTAACTGAAACTTGAATAAAAGTTTAAAGAAAAAATCCTCATTGTTTTTAAGAACTTAGGAATATGGTAATGTAGGGACATCACGAATATTTAAATTTTCATGGAAATACAACTTTTGTACCTCCTATAAATATAAAATATTAGTATAAAGTGCCACTTTCTCATGTTTTCAAAGGTGGGTAATTTCCAATTTAATCAAATCAACATGGTTTTGTTTATTTGTTTCGGGAATTTTTTAGTACTGTATTTTTCTAAGTACCTTTGAGTTTTTGACCACATAGATATTACTTATTTTTGATGTGATTATTTAATGAGACTACATATTTTTAAGTTACTTTCTTTGAGAAAACTAAGACTTTATTTGTGACCAAGTACGTATTTCATTTTGTAAACGTTCCAGGGGCATAAGACAAAATATAGGTTTTCTCTTTGTGGAACATTGTTGTAATATCACCATACGTCAAGTTGCTGATTTCTTTCTTCATCTATTTTTATTTATTTATATCTGCCTATTTGATTTATCACATTGTTGGAAAGTGTGTTGATATTTGCTACTATAATTAAATTTGTTAATTTTTCCCTGCATACCTAAAGTTCCAGTTTATTTTATTTAATGTGATATTTTTGTTGCATTGTTAAAATCATCAATTGTGCCTTTTAACATTGTATAAAGTTCTTCTTTACATTTAATTTTTTACATTTAGCTTTTTAATCTTTAAACCAATTTAATCTACTCTTAATGTTTTCACTTCTTTGTTTTATAATTTCTGGTTATCTATGTCTCATTCCTTACTTTACAGATTTAGATTTTTTGTTTTCAACTTACATATTTTAAAATCATAACCTGGTTCTGCATTTAAGCTGATCTTGTTACTTTTCCCTCTAATGGATTTAGTTATTTGATATTAAATGCTATAAATGCTACACTCAATTTTATTTCTTTGTATCATTATATACTTCCTACTAAGATTTTTTCCCCTAAATTGACCAATTTTCATAATTTTGATAATTGCACCAAGTGGATATTTATTTCAACATGCCCTGGATGATTTGAAGTTACTCCATTTCGCTTTCTTTCTTTAGTTATTTTCCTGATTCTATTCTCTTAATAATAATCATAGGTTTGTATTATTCTTTTTAAATTTAAACTGAAGACTATTTTTAAAGTTTTTATTTAAATTCAAGTTAGTTAACATATGGAGTAATATTAGCTTCAGGTGTACAATATAGTGATTCAACACTTCATACACCTACTGCTCATCACAACAAGTACACTCTTTAATTCCCAGCCCCTATTTCCCCCATCTCCCCCACCCACCTCCCTTCTGATAACCATTGGTTTGTTCTCTGTTTTTAAGAGATATTTCTTGGTTTTCCTCCTTCTTTTTCCCCTTTGCTTGTTTGTTACTTTCTTAAATTCCATATATGAGTGAAATCATATAGGATTTGTCTTTTTCTAACTGACTTACATCACTTAGCATAATATGTCTAATTCCATCCATTTCATTTTGAATGGGAAAATTTCATTCTTTTTTATGGTTGAATAATATTCCTCTGTGTGTGTGTGTGTGTGTGTGTGTGTATCTCACATCTTTATCCATTCATCCGTGGATGGACATTGACTGTTTACATAATTTGGCTATTGTAAATAATGCTGCTATGAACATCAGGGTGCATGTATCCTTTGAATTAGTATTTTTGTATTCTTTGGGTAAATAAATAGCAGAGCAATTGCTGGGTCATAGGACAGTCTTATTTTTAACTTGTTGAGGAACTTCCACACTGTTTTTCGCTGTGGCTGCACCAGTTTACATTCCCACCAACAGCGCAAGAGGGTTTCTTTTTCACCACATCCTTGCCCCGAATAGCCAAAGCAAACTTGAAAAAGAAATGTGTTATTCTTTTAAAAGATATGTCAAGGGGAACCTGGGTGGCTCAGTCGGTTGAGCATCCAACTGCTGATTTGGTTCAGGTCATCATCCCAGGGTTGTGGGATTGAGCCCCACATCAGGCTTCATGATGAGTGTGACTCCTGCTTAAGATTCTCTCCCCTTCTGTCCCCTCCACCCCCTCTCTCTAATAAATAAATAAATTAATAAATTAATTAATTAAAATATGTCAAGACTAGCATTTGATGTTGTCAACGTTCTGGATGTTGATCCTTCTAATAGCTGTGTAGTGGTATGTCATTGTTATTTTAATTTGTATTTTCCTGATAACATAGGATGTGGAGCATCTTTTCATGTGCTTCTTTGCCATGTCCATATCTTCTTTGGTGAGGTATCAGTTAAGGTCTTTGACACATTTTTAAATTTGGTTTATTTTCTTATTGTGGATTTTTTAGAGCTCATTGTATAGTTTGGGGGAAAAAGTACTTTATTAGATGTGTCTTTTGAAGATATTTTCTCCCTGTGGCATGTCTTCTCATTCTCTTCAAATTATCTCCCAGAGAGAAAAACTTTCTACTTTTAATGAATTCTAGATT
Source organism: Crocuta crocuta (assembly GCF_008692635.1). NCBI lineage: Eukaryota > Metazoa > Chordata > Mammalia > Carnivora > Hyaenidae > Crocuta > Crocuta crocuta. The sequence goes on from NW_027528871.1 coordinate 7,869, forward strand.
ATTATTTCTTTCATGAATCATGCTGATGATATTGTGTCTAAAATATAACTGCCATATCCAATATCATCTAGGGTTTCTTCTATGCTGTCACCTAGGAATTTCATAGTTTTGTGTTTAACATGTAGTCTTGTAAACCATTCTGAGTAAATTTTTGTGGAGGCTGTAAATTCTATGTTCAGATTCTTCTACTTGTTTTTCTTTTTTACATGGGGATGTTTACTTTTTTTCAGTGTCATTTGTTGAAAAGCTTTGTTGCATTGTTTTGTGATTGCTTCTTTATCAAAGATCAGTTGATTATATTTATGTAGTTCTATTTCTGGGCTCTCTATTCTGTTCTATGATGTATTTGCCTGTATTTTCACCAATCCCACATTGTCTTGCTTACTGCAGCTTTATATTGTCTTGAAGTCAGGTAGTGTTAGTTCTCCAATGCTGTTTTTCTCCTTCAATTCTGTGTTTGGTACTCTGAATTTTTTGACTTGCTAACACTTTGATTGAGATTGCATTGGATCTATGGAACAAGTTGGGAAGACTTGATATCTTGACAATATTAAATTGTCCTAACTATGACATGTGCTATTTTTCCATTTACTTGGTTGGTTTTTATTTCATTCATCAAAGTTTTGTAGTTTTCTTCATGTAGATCATGTATATGTTTTGTTAGATTTATACCTAAACATTTCATTTTTAGGGTGCTAATTCAAATAGTACTGTGGTTTTAATTTTAAATTCTGCTTGCTCATTTCTGTTATACAGGAAAGTGATGGACTTTTGTATCTTAACTTTGGTTTCTATAAACTTGCTATAATTATTAGTTCCAGGAGGGTTGGGGTTTTTTTTTGTCATTTTAAAACAAATTTCCTACATAGATGATCATGTCATCTGTGACCAAAGACAGTTTTATGTTTCCTTTACCAATTTATATACCTTTTCCCACTTTTCATGTTTTATAGAATTTTCTAGAACTTTTAGCATAATGTTGGAAAGAAGTAGAGAGAGAACACATGCTTGCCTTGTGTCTGATATAATTGGAAAGTTTCTCACCATTAAGTATGATGCTAGCTGTTTTTTTTTAATAGTCTTTATCAAGTTGAGAAGGTTTTCCTCTATCCTTAGTATACAAGAGTTTTCCTCATGAATGAGTATTGGGTTTTGTCAAATTATTTTTGTGTGAGTGTGCATCTTTTGATACGATTATGTGATCCTTCTTTAACCTGTTGATGTGATGGGTTACATTAATTGAGTTTTGAATGTTGAAGTAGGCTTAAATACCTGGGATAAATTCCCCATAATCATGGTATATAATTTTTTGTATACATTGTTAGATTTAATGTGTTAATATTTTGTGAGCAGTTTTATAACTATGTTCATAAGATATATTGCTCTGTAGTTTTCTTTCTTGTAATGTCTTCGGCTTTGGTACTAGGGTAATGTTGGCCTCATAAAATGAGTTAGAAAGTATTCCTTCTGCTTTTATCTTCAAAAGACAATCATAGAGTCTTGGTAAAACTTCCTGAAATTTTGTAGAATTCACTATAAATCCATCTTGCTCTGGTACTTTCTGTTTTGGAAGATTATTTTGATTTAATTTATTTAATAGATATAGACCTATTCAGATTGCTTGTGTCTTTTTGTGTGAGTTTTGGCAGATTGTGTTTTTCCAGCAATTGGTCCATTTCATCTGGGTTATCAGATTAATGGGCATAGAGTTATTCCTTGTATTCATTCAGTTTCTGTGAGATTTGCAGTCATGCTCCCACTTTTATTTCTGATATTAGTAATTTGTGTCATCCACGTTATTTTCTTAGATAGCCTGCCTAAACGCTTATCAATTTTATTGATCTTTTCACAGAACAAGACTTTTATTTTATTGATTTTCCCAATTACTTTTTTTCAGTTTTATTGATTTCTACTCTGATTATTATTATTTCTCACTTTCTGCTTATTTTGGATTAAATTGCTTTCCTTTTCCTCTTTACTAAAATGGAAATTTAGATTATTGATTTTAGATTTTTCCTCCTTAATGTACGCTTTCAATGCTATAAATTTCCCTTTAAGCTCTGCTTTCAATATATTCCACAATTTTGATTAAGTTGTGTTGTCATTTTCATTGAGTTCAAAATACTTTTTAAATTTCAGTTGAGGTTTATTCTTTTACCCATATGATATTTAGAAGTGTATTGTTTAATCACCATGTATTCTGAGATTCTCCAGCTTTCTTTCTCTTATTGATTTCTAGTTTAATCCCCTTGTGTTCTAAAAGCAGATATTGTATGATTTGTATGATTTCTATTCTTTTAAAATTGTTAAGGTGTGTTTTATTACTCAGAATGTTGTCTATCTTAATGAATGTTTTATATGATATTAGAAAAAAGGTAAATTCTGTTCTGGAATAGACTACAGATGTCAATTATATCTGGTGATTGGTGGTGGTGTTGAGTTCAACTATTCCTTTACTAAATTACTATCTGCTTGCTCTGTCCATTTCTAATACAAGAGCTTTGAAGTCTCGAACTGTGGTCATGCATTTATCTCTTTTTTCCTTGCATTTCTCTCAGTTTTCGCCTCATAGAATTTTATGCTCTGTTAGGTGCATACGTGTTAAGAATTGTTGCATCTTCTAGGAGAACTGACCTTTTTAGTGTTATGTAATGCCTTTCTTTATCCCTGATAGCCTTATGATAATTTTAATCTCTGTTATGTCTGGTTCTGACGCTTGATCTGTCTCTTCAAAATGTGTGTGTGTGTGTGTGTGTGTGTGTGTGTGTGTTTCCTTCGGTATGCCTTGTAATTTTTTCTTCATAGCTAAACATGATGAATTGGGTAAAGGGGATTGTGCAAATAAGTCCTTGGTAATGTGGTAGTAAGTTGTGGGCTGAAGTGTGGGCTGATTCTATGGTCCTAAGATTAGGTCTAAGTATTTTAGGAAGCCTATTTCTATTTCTTTGGAAGATGAACTTCACAAGTTCTCAGTTTTTTTTTTTCTCCCCCTTAATTGGGACAAGATGCCTAGAGTGTGTTGCAGTTGCGTATTTTTCTTCCTCCAGATCAGTTAGGCTTTGATAAAATCTCAGCAGGTTAAGCTCTGGTTAAATGGTTTCTTGTGAGGGCAAGCCTTGTTAAGAACAAACAAACAAACAAAAACAGAATGCTCTGGGATATTTCAAAATGATTTTTCCCCCCATTTCTCCTGCTAGAAACAGGAGGATATATTTCTCTGACCTTTACTGTGGGAACTTGGTAGAAATCCTAGAGGCAAATCTCATGATAATGTGGAGTCCCTCTTAACTCATGATTGCGTTCTCCCTAAGCTTTTAACTCATAGAACTCTCCACATTGCGTTTCCAGCAATTTGTCAATTCCAGTTCAAGTTTTCCTACTCACCACTGGTTCCTGAGTTTCTGCTCTGTTAAATTATTATTCCTTATGTTTGCCTGTTTGTCTTCAATCCTGAACACAGTGATTCTCCTGCTGCCTCCCTTCTCTTATACATCCAAAAACATTCCTTGATTTTTTCATTTTGATCAGCTTTTTACTTGTCAGGATGGAATAGCAATTTCCAAGCTATTTAAATGCAGAATCAGAAACCAATTCTGATTAATATATATCTATATTCCCAAGTCATGTTGTTAAGAACCAAACAAAAATTTAATTTGTGTTCCATTCAAATCTCTAATCTTTTAATAATTCTATGCCTGTGCATATATTTCTCCTCTAACACCTCTACTTTATGAGTCTCTTGAAATTAAGCTGGAGACCCTCAGATTAAGAGCTATTTTAAAAAAAGCAGCTGTTTTTCTCTAATAATTAAAACTCTTACTGAGTGTTTGAAAATATCTTTTGTGTCTGGGATCACAAAGAGATAAAAACAAACAAACATGTTTTGTTCTGTATGTCTGTGATTCAAATACAGCTATCAACCTCCTTCTAGAAACCTGAGAAGACTCTTCGTTTATGCTGTATTCCATTTCCACTAGCTCAAAGTGGATAAGATTTTACCAAATGCTAGACTTTTCTCAGCCTTTGGGTGTCAAAAAGACCTAGTTCAATAAGTGCGAGGTCATTATGGTTGTTTTCTCCCAAAAGCCAGAGAATCTGAATTGGCTTTGTGTGAGAGAGAGCCAGATAGAAAGAGAGAGGATTTTCTTTGGCAAGTTTTGCTTTTGGACTCAGATTCCACTCTACATTTGAGTATTTATCTTTCTCGTGAAAAACAGTGAGTACCTGAACTTTAAAAGTTTAATTCCTAACTCACAAGCAATTGCTAAAAATTCTCAGGGGCCCTGGCTCAAATAAGCTTAGAATTAAGAGAGAAGAAAAAGAAGAAGAAGAAACTGCAGAAGCAGCAGCAGCAGCTATCTTTTTCTGGCTTTTTTCTCCAGAAAACAGTTTGTTGTAAGGAGTGTTAAATAAATGATTAACTGATGATAGTATTTAGCCTAAGGTAGGGGATGAGGGAGGAAGGAACTATAGCAATCCATAAAGTCTTCTTTTAAAAGAACCAAAAGGTGTTAATCTCAAAAATAGGAAAATGAAGCATATTTGATTTAATTAAATTTAATGGTATAATATTTTCTTCAACTCCTCAACCTTCCATGAAGATGGTAAATAGGATATTATAAAAGTAAAAACGACACTAAATCTATGTTCTACAAATATAGTGTTGTTATTGTAAGCAGTACAGTATAAAGTTGGTCTTTACATTTATGTGTTTGATATTCTTCTTTCAATATAAAAAAGTGATTTCTTATATAATATTCAAAGCTAGCTCATGCAAAAAGTCAAAGGTCAATCTTATGAGGGTCTAAAATTTCAATCTCTTTACACATCTCCCATAGTCTAGGTAGGAAAAACAGTGTAATTGAATAACAGCATAATTCTCTCTGAAAATCCTCTATGACTATTGATTTCACAGCCAATTTTTAACACAAGTTCGGTTATATTGAATTAAAGTTTATATCTTATGAAACTAACAAAGACTGAAATATTACAAGGTAGCATATTGAAGTGGCAAAGTTTTCACTAACCATTTGTCAAGCAGTAGGTTTAGTTGGTGCTGTTTAATAAATATTGAGGCATCCAACTAGGATCACACCATGAAACCACAAAAATTGGCTAAGAAAGGACTTACCAGTACATCATTTTTTAAAAATGATTCAATCTTTTTTATTTTCTTTATCCTTTGGATATAGCACAGCTGTTTAGCACCCAGATAGGAAATACTATCTATTTCCTTTTATTTATTTTTAGGAAAAAACATGAATTTTGAATGGATGTCTTCACGTTTTGTATAGCAGTTGAGTCATGAGGACACAGCAGCAAGCCAGAGTCAAAAGATATATTATGGAATTTGTAGGAAAAAAATAATAATCAATACATTATTCTTTTAAAGGGTGGTCCAGGGGTGTCTGGGTGGCTCAGTCGGTTAAGTGTCAGACTTCGGTTCAGGTCATGACCTCGTGGTTCTATTATACCCAGATTGCAGTATCCTCAACGACCAGAGACCACCGGGGAGACCGAGTCACGCATGAAAAGGCAAAGGGCCTTATTACTGGCTCGAGCTCGGGCTCCCAGACCTCACCAAAGCAATGGATCCGTGCTGAGAGCCCCGAACAAGGGCAGAGTAGGGTTTTTTATGGGGTTTGTGACAGGGGAGTTACAGAAGTTGTGACATGGGAACAGTGATCCAATCATAATTATACAACATCATTGACAGCGGGTTTGACCATACGCATGTCTAGAATATTCGTTACTTTTGGCGGGATCCAATTACAACATTTAGAGTACCTTTAAATTCAACCAATCACAGAACGAGCCTAGGGTCTTGTTTGGCGACTAACAGGTTAACTTTAACATTAGGTAATGGTGTCCTATCTATAGTTTCTGTCTCCAGGCCTCTCCCTTAGTAATGTGGAGGGTGGTCACTGGCCTTTCCTGATTGGGTGTTGCAAGGGTGGTTTCTCCTGCCTTGGGCAATGTGCAAACTGCCTGATAGTTTCGGGGAAGCTGAAACTCAGGCCTTCTAGTTTAGAGGGGAAACTTAAAGCCTGTCATGGAGTCAGTTTGGTTTAGATGTTTAGACTTGTGTCCTTACAATTCATGAGTCTGAGTTCGAATTAGGGCCCTGTGCTGACAGCTCAGAGTCTGGAGCCTGTTTCTGATTTTGTCTTTTCCTCTCCCACTCCTTCTATCCCTCCCTGGCTTGCCCTCAGCCTCTCTTTCTCTCAAAAATAAGTAATAATTTAAAAAAGATGGTACTGCTAAAAAGGAGATATTGGGTTTCTAGGTAAAGGCAGTAAGCTTGGCAAAGTTCAGAGAAATGATAGTCAAAGTTTAAGGTTTAAAGGGACACCTGGATGGCTCAGTTGGTGAAGCATCAACTTGGGCTCAAGTCATGATCTCATGGTTAGTGAATTCGAGTCCTTACTTGGGCTCAGTGCTGACAGGTCAGAGCTTGAAGCCTGCTTCCGATGCTGTCTCTTTCTCTTTCTCTCTCTATGCCCGTCCCCACACTTGCACTGTCTCTCAAAAATAAATTAAAAAAATAAAAATTAAAAAAAAATTAAGGCTGGTGTGTCTGCAAGAACCAAAAGTTAAGGTTTGTGTGGCTTACAAGAACCAAGGCCATTTTTAAAAAAAATTATTAATGTAGAGGCTGCTTTTGAGCACACAGGCTTGAGCGATGGAATGTGAAAGAGCCCACAGTGACTAGCTGGCTGAATACACACAGGACTATCTGGAAACCCACCTTAAGATATTCCTAAGCCCTAACTAACCAATGGGCTACTTATATCCAAGCCTAGTTACCAAAGAAGGGAAAATTCCCTAAGTCGCCATACTTCTCCTCACCTTCCCCTTTAAAAATAGTCCCCACCCACTTCCTCTTGGACACAGCCTCTCCTTTGCTTGCTGCCTACTGCTCCCTTGTGATGTTTCCATAAACTTCTATCTCTTTTGTTCTGCCTCTGGAATTCTTTTCACTGCTCTTGCTTTTGGTGTCCACCCAATTGGCATCCCACATTTGGGGGCACTGATCTGATTGAGGAGACACCACATTTAGACACCATAATTAATAAGTGTTGTATTCTAAAAAAAATGGATTGAAAGATAAAATACATTTTAGTGTCATTATTTGAGCTGTAATTTTTAAATAATAATACTAATTCTACAATCAGGAGATGGAATGTAATCCTCTTATTTTGCAGTCATGCTTGATCCTCAACTGAATTAAATGTCAATCTTACAACAGAGACTTGAGCATCCTCTAGAATTGCTTCCATTCACCCTCAAGTCAATTAACACAAATGCCACAAAGTAATGGTAACTTGCATCATACTTAAAAGGGATCTGTACATGACTTGTAATTAAAATCAAATCACCCTTATACACACATATTCTTAAGCTTATGTACTATCTCATCTCTAATTTTTATTAACAATGATGATGTACTCTCTCCATGTGCAGCTGAAATGATACATTTTTTCCTATTAACGTTATGGGACTTCAATTTATACACATCTTCATTTCATGATCAACAGAAATGTATTTATATTTTTCTGCACAAAGACTTGTATATATCCCCCTATGATCTTAGCACCTTCAATTACTTGACTATATCTAGCTAATATGTTTTGATCAGACCTGGATAAACATAAATGTAATGGAGATGAGCTTATCTTCAGAATCTTCCTACCCCTTAAGGCTTCTTTCAACTCAAATATCTTATCCATAAATGTATACTTTTTTCTCTTTGTCATTGACCTTTGCAATATGAATGTAAAGGGAAAGGGTGGGGAAGAGAAGAAAATGGAAGGGAAGGGAGAGGAAGAGAAGGGAAGGGAAGAAGAAAGTAAGAGATGAAGAAAGACATGCGAAGAGGGAATTAATTAGGACTATAATAGTTTTGAGCATCAGATTAAGAAAGGATATATTATAATAATCTTCAAAAGGTTTAATTCATGTGTATCACTATGTTCAACATAAAAATTTTGGGGTAATATCAAATCATATTATTCTAATTAAAATTATTCTAAAAAATTGATGTTTACAAATTCTTTTTTCAAAAATTGATACTTTCAATTACATTTTTCTCTCTTTCTGCCTTTCTACACATTCTCATTATGCTGAGATTTCAAAGGTATGACTTGTAGTCCCTGTTGTGGAAAACAGACACAATGATGATTATATTATGTTATAAAAAATGGCTTAGAAGTAATAAAGGAAGGCATGACAATCCATCCTGAGAAACTGGGAAAGTAATATTTGAGCTAACTCCTTCAGGGCTATAAGGATGGATTGTATTTTATTAGAGAGATAAGAAATAACATGAACTATAAAGCCCAGATACTTGTAACATAATTTTATGTTTGAGAAAATAGGAGAATAGCATGAATCATGACCGTAACAAAAAACAGGATTAGAGTGAGGTGTCAGAGACATTTCAGACTCTCCAAAAAGATATTCACTCTTTTACCTGCAATCAATAGCAACTATGTTACAAAGAACAAAAATCGAGAAAGGTATGACTAGATCTATTTTCTAATGGAATAACGTAAAAGAGAATAGACCAGAGAAGAATAAAGGGATGCCTTTCAAAGGTCTATTAAAATAGTCATAGTATGGGGCTCTTGGGGGACTCAGTCGGTTGGGTGTCCGACTTCGGTTCAGATCATGATCTGGCCGTTAGTGGGTTCGAGCCCCGCATCGGGCTCTGTGCTGACAGCTAGCTCAGAGCCTGGAGCCTGTTTCAGATTCTGTGTTTCTCACTCTCTGACCCTCCCCTCTTCATGCTGTCTCTATCTCAGAAATAAATAAAAAACATAAAAAAAATAGTCATAGTATGGAATAGTGACAACCCGAAAAAAGTCAGTGGCAGTAGGACTTAAGAAAAGGGAATAATCAAGAGGTACTTACTAGAAACTTTGGACTGAACATGGTGCTTTATTACATTAGATCAGTGTTCTGACAGTTAATATGAAACAATGTATTCAAAAGTATAGCATAGTGAATTAGTACTAGTATGTGATATTTATAAACCTATTTTATAAAATTCAAGTGAATCTTTTGGTATCTTTTATTGCACCTGCCTCAAATAATATTTTGTTATTATAATAGTTCCAGTAAGCAGGCAATGTTACCCACTTGAGAGATGAGCAAATGGAAGGTTTACTAATTTGTCGTTCAAAGTTGCATCTTAGATTGGAGATTCAAACCAGCCTAGCTCTTGCTAAAGAGTCCAAGTCTTTTTGATTCAGTGCAACAGTTCAAAATTACTTCAAATATTTGTGAGCTAGTGTCAAGAACATGAAGGTAGTAAAGTAACAAGAAGGCTGAGAGTAAAATACTGGTGTCTGAAGACAAATACTGGAGATGTGTGGAAATAAACACGTTTGTCTTTGAAAAACAGACTGAGAATCATGGAGATGGACTTCATCTACCGATATCAAAAGGTGACATTGTGCATAAATATTTATATTTTATCCTATATAAAGCATAATATCCTACAACTATTAAAAACAGAAAAAAAATGATTATATAGAGGTTTATTTTTACTTGTCATTTTTAATGTTTGAAGGAAATATTGTGGAGTAGGAACTTCCTCATTACGTACGGTCACATCATTCCACTCACAACATCTAAATGCTAGCACTATTGTTTAAGCTCATTAGATCTCAAGGACAGTCATGAATACAAAATCAGTGGCATAGAAAAAGACTATTTATATGTCTTAGAGTCTCTTTATCATGCTTTTAATTACTGATATAAATACATATTTTTCCTTTCAGTATGGACCTACCCATGCAATTGCAGCTGGTGAAAAAGTAAACCATAAATGGAATCACAGAAATGTCAGAAATAACAAGTCTCCAAAAGGCATTTATTCATGCTTCTTCCTAATTCATTTAAGAAATGAATGCTTAGAAATATAAATGGCCTAATTTAGTCAAACTTTTAATGACATCCAAGGTTAAAATGTAGAATTGCTGGTATTCCATTTGACGCCCCTTCCTTCACAAAGCCAAATATATAATCTTACTATAATATCTCACAAATGTCACCATCCAAGAAAATAATTGCTTGGTTCTTTGGAAAGGGGATGAAATAAATAAGCAAAATTAAGCTGACATCCTAAAGAAAGCAAACTGATATATTTAAAGAGGTGCTAAAACTAATGTAACATCATGTGCCAAATAATTAACACAATATATGTTTAATTTTTTTTAAAAATAAGGAAATATACTTGTGATGGAGGCAAGAAAGTACATTTATCTTCATGTATTTCTCCCTCTTTAAGTTTATTTCCTCTGACTATCAAAAAAAAAAAAAATTGGCAGCAGAGTTAAGCCAGAAATTTATTGAATGTTACATATAACATTGTCAGAATATAGTGTGTAATTCCAAAGCAACTGACAAATGCATTTTCATAATTATTTCCACTTATTCTTTAGGGGAAGGTGGGGATTGAGGATTTTCAATTGCTTTTTGAAGCAGAGTCGCAGCTAGACAATAGGCTGTAATTAGAATACTCCCAAGCAAAAAAAAAGAACTGCACTCCCAGCATCCTGAGATAGCAGTCAAGATGCAGCAGGTGGACAAGAATTACAGCATTCCAGCAAGGGACAAGATTTCAGTGATCCCAACAGCTTACAGAAAGTAAGTGAAATAAGATAAATACAATAAGAGCATGGGTGTAACAGCCTCCATTCTGTTAGACTGCATTCACACTTCAGTGATGCACTAATAATCCACTCCATTCCCCTTTAACCAACTGTTCAAATTCTGCCAAGATATTGCAGGTAGGTAGAAAATGTGATATCATGTGTGTCACCACCTCAGATATCATTACGTTACTGTCCTCCTTATGATAAAACTTTTTAATATTTTATATTTATTTGCCTTCAGATGAAAATATATTGGTAACATTATTACTAATCTTTTAAGGGTCACCTTAGAGATTTTTAGATTATTTCTGTCACTGAGGTTTATGTACCTGAAGTCATTTAGCAATAATGTTCTATTTTCCTTTAATGGAAAGCACAGAATTTCTAAATACAGTGCCACTTTTAACTTTGGTCTTGGTTTCTTCTTTATTAGTGATGATTCAAATGAATTTATTCCCAAGGAATCATAATATTCTATATCTTACTAAATAATAGATCATATAACAGAGTAAAAGTTAGCTAGTACATTTCATATTGTACACATATACAACTCCTATTCTTTTATTTATTCCTTCAACAACCTGTGATGAAAATTTGCCTTCAATGTCCATATGTATGTAAATGTACACAGACAAGCATATGATAGATCTATTCATCTATATCAGTATAAAAGACTATATATCAATTACATCACATTGCTTTTAGTTTTTGAAAAAGTACTCTGTAGAGCTATTAAACTATTCAAACAAGTGTCTAAGGGAAAGTAGAATTAAAATCATGCCATCCTAGGGGCGCCTGGGTGGCTTAGTCGGTTAAGCGTCCGACTTTCGCTTAGGTCATGATCTCGCGGTTCGTGGATTCGAGCCCCACGTCGGGCTCTGTGCTGACTGCCAGTTCAGAGCCTGGAGCCTGTTTCAGACTGTGACTCCCTCTCTCTCTGACCCTCCCCTGCTCACGCTGTCTCTCTCTCTCTCCTAGAAATTAAAAAAAAAAAAATCATGCCATCCTAATTTTAAATCAAAGTAATTTTGAAGACAAGACTCTGATGTTGGATTTCCTTACTATTGTTATTAATAACAGTTCATCCGCAATGAAAGGTGTGCTATTAGTCACTTCTGAAAATCGGCCACTGTTTCAGTATGAGATTTTTACAGAATAATCAAGGCACATTAGTTTCTTCCTGACCTTGATTAAGCTTACCACTTCCTCAAATCTAAAGTTTTACCAGTTAGCCAAAACAATAGTAGCTAACAGCATACTACTTGTTTCACTTACATTTGGAATTAAAGATTTTAAATCGGTTCATTTAGTTGTTGTTGTTTTTTGTTTTATTTTGGTCTGGTTTTGCTTTTGCTTTTTCTTTCTCTTTCTTTTGCCTGCTTCCCCTAAGAACCCAGGGTAAATGAGCAATGTAACTTGCTTGGTGCACTCTTGTTTGGTGAGAGAAACAGCTTCTTTCCCCTTCCTATGATCTCAAGAAACTCTCCTGGGCTAAATGGGTAGTGACAATCCATGATTTTTCATACTCCAGTGAGGGACTGTGTTGATTAAACACACTTCACAAAACTTCACTACAACCTATTTTTCTCCTTTCCTAGCAGGAGGCTCAGGGACAGGCTCTGAAGTTGATTGGGTGATAAGGGACTGAGCTTTCAGAGTGTTTCTATCTTATAATGTGCTTAGCATAGATCCTAAGCTCCTGATTCATCTGGTCTTGTAAAGAAATATAACTGATGTCTTGAAATAAAAAATTGTAGTCATAGATGTACTTGAAAATACAGACTGCACACTTCCACAGTCTTCTAGAATGAAAATGACATGCAATTGTGCAGACAAAATACAGTGAACAGAAAATAGACCACTGATTTTCCTTTGTGATTCTCGTCAGAGTCACTATGACATGAAGGAGCAACTATTAGCCTGAGGACTTTTGTGAAACTGGAATTTGCTTAGAATGTGGAACTAAATGTTATTAAAATGGGGATCTATTTGAACTTGCTTTGAGTTACAGATCTTCCAAACTTTTGGAAGACCAAAAGTTTTGAAAGTGTTCCAATGAGATTTGAAAACAAATAAAAAACACCTGACACTAAAAGACTTTAAAAGAAATGCATTTTTGTCTTTTCTTCATTTTCTTAGCATAAAGGAGTAGTATTTTCCATTTGGAAGTTGGGGCACTTATAACATCGTATTGCTTATTTTTAAAATATAATTTGTTGTCAAGTTAGCTAATATACAGTATATACAGTGTGCTCTTGGCTTTGGAGTAGATTCATGTGATTCATCACTTACATAAAACACCCAATGCTCATCCCAAGTGCCCTCCTCAGAGCCCATCACCCATTTTCCCAAAACCCTTTCCACTCTCAGTTTGTTCTCTTTATTTAAAAGTCTCCTATGGTTTGCCTCCTTCTCTGTTTGTAACTCATTTTCTTTCCCTTCCCCCATGATCTTCTGTTAAGTTTCTCAACTTCCACAGTAAGTGAAAACATATATTATCTGTCTTTCTCTTACTGACTTATTTCACTCAGTATAATACCCTCTGCTTTTTTGACATAGGGAAAAAATTAAGATAAGCAACATCACAGCAGTAAAGAGTAAATCTGAAATCAGTGTCCCTTCCTCCATCTCCAAACCTGTTGCAACTTCTGCAGATAATCCCTGACCTAAATCTTTCTCTAGGTCAAAGGTATAACTTCAAGCATCTATGTGGCCAAATGTCACAAAGAATGTGTAAGATGTATCCTCTAAGAATGCCACATTTGTTTCCCATGAGTCTGTGTAGATCTGTGCATAATTTATCTTAGTCATAATTTGAAAAGGCTACAAATCACTGGTGATAGTGATACTATCTTTCTTTCTGTCCATTACTCCATTGATGTGGCACATATGAGGTGGAGGAGTTGAACAAAAAACAGAAGATGATAGATAGTTTCATTGTTTATTTATGCATACTCTTGATATTCTTTAAAAGAATAAACTGTTGGGAAATGAAGGTTATAGAATTAAAAACAAATAATTTGAGGGGTGCCTGAGTGGCTCAGTTGGTTAAGCATCTGAATTTGGCTCAAGTCATGATCTCATGGTTCATGGGTTCAAGCCCCACATGAGGCTCTGTGCTGACAGCGCAGAGCCTGGAGCCTGCTTCAGATTCTGTGTCCCTCTCTCCCTGCCCCTCCCCAGCTCATGCTCTGTTCCTGTCATTTTTTTATTCATTTTTATTTTTCAATGTTTGTTTATTTATGAGACAGAGACAGAAATGAGCCGAATTCAGATGCTTAACTAAGCCACCCAGGTGTCCCTCAAAAATAAAAACATTTAAAAAATAATAATTTGAAACACAGATTTAGGAATAGGATATATGTAACAAAAATTTTGTAGAAAAACGACAATACTAAATACCTGGCACATACAGAACACTTAAAAATTGATGTTTACCAGATACTAGTTTAAGACATTTAAAAAAAATTTTTTTTATAGTTTGTTTATTTTTGAGACAGAGAGGGACAGAGCATGAGAGTGGAAGGGACAAAGAGAGAGGGAGACACAGAATCCAAAACAGGCTCCAGGCACTGAGCTATCAGCACAGAGTCTGAGGCAGGGCTCGAATCCACGAACTGTGAGATCATGACCTCAGCCTAATTCAGATGCTTAACGGACTGAACCACCCAGGCGCCCCAATTTATGACATTAATTTTTTTATGTCTTTATTTTATTTTGAGAGACAGAGACAGAGAGTGAGTTGAGGAGGGGCAGAGAGAGAGGGAGACACAGAATCCAAAACAGGCTCCAGGCACTGAGCTATCAGCACAGAGTCTGAGGCAGGGCTCGAATCCACGAACTGTGAGATCATGACCTGAGCTGAAGTCGGACGCCCAACTGACTGAGCCACCCAGGCATCCTAAGAAATTTTTTATTGAATAAATTTGACATGTAACATTGGTTAAGTTTGAGGTATACAGCAGGTCGCTTTCATATATTTATATATTGTAATATGATTGTCAGTGTAATATTTATCACCTCACATAATTATATTAAAATATTATTGTCTAAGCTAAAACATGGAAAGAGCCTAAGTGTCCATCAACAGATGAATGGATCAAGAAGATGTGGTTTATCTATACCATGGAATACTACATGGCAATGAGAAACAATGAAATCTGGCCATGTGTAGCAACATGGATGGACCTTGAGGGTGTTATGCTGAGCGAAATAAGTCAGGCAGAGAAGGACAAATATCATATGTTTGCACGTATAGGAGGATTAGGAGGAACTTGACGGAGGAACAAGGGGGAGAAGAAGGGCGGAAGTGGTGGGGGAAAGGGAGAGAAGCAAACCATGAGAGACTTTTGAATGCTGACAAAAACTGAGGACTGATGGATGTGGGGGGAGGGGGGGATGGGCATGGAGGAGGACACTTGTGGGGATGAGCACTGAGTGTTATGTGGAAACTAATTTGACAATAAACTATTAAAAAAAAATATTATTGTCTATACTTACCACACTGTGCAATAGATCTATATGATTTATTTACAACTCATTATAACCTCATACCCTTAAACACAATCTATAACCCTGCTGCCCAATACCAACCCTGGTAACTACCATTTTACTCTTTGTTTACAGGTTTTGCTTTTTTAGGTTCTACATTTAAGTGATATCATACAATACTTACCTTTCTCCTACTTATTTTGCTTAGCATAAATGTGCTCAAGGTCCATCCATGTTGTCCCAAATGGGAGGATATCTTTCCTTCTCGTGGCTGAATAACATTCCATTGTGTATATGTGCACATATATATGCATCCTTTTTTTTTTTTTTTATCCATTCATCTGTTGATGGGCATTTGGGATGTTTCCATATCTTGGCTATTTTGAATTATGCTGTGATAAACTTGGGAGTACAGATATCTCATTGAAATCCTGTTTTCATTTCCTTTGGGTGTATACCTAGAAGCGGAATTGATGGATCATATGTAAATTTATTTAAAAAATGTTAAGTAACTTCCATATTGTTTTCCAAAGTGATTGGACCAATTTACATTCTGACAAACAATGTATAAAGGTTTTCTTTTCCCTGCATCCTTACCAACACTTAATGTCTCTTGTCTTCTTAATGATAGTCATTCTAACAGGTGTGAGGTGATATCTCAGTGTGGTTTTGATTTTCAGTTCTTCTGATGATTAGCAATGTTGGGCATCTTGTCATATCTTTTGGCCATTTTGAAGTCCTTTTTGGAGAAATATCTATTTATATGATCTGTCCATTTTTAAATTGGATTTTTAATTTTTTGTTATTAAATTAACTGAGTTCTTTATATATTTTGGGTTTAACCCCTTTTGCAATTTATGGTTTGCAAAAATTTCTCCCATTTATAGGTTGTCTTTTCATTTTGTTAATTGTATTTTTTTTCTATGCAGAAGCTTTTGAGTTTGATGTAGTCTCATCTGTTGATTTTTATCTTTCATTTTATTGATATGATGTACTAAATTTATTAATTTGCATATGTTGAAACATCCTTGCCTCTCAGGGAGAGATCCCATTTGGTCAAGGTGTATAATCATTTTAATTGGTTCTCTGATTCAGTTTGCTAATATTTTGATGATAATTTTTGTATATATATTTATTAGAGACATTGGTCTATAGTTTTCTTTTTTTGTGGTATGCTTTCCTGGTTTTGATATCAAAGTAACGCTGGCTTCCTAAAATGAGTTTGGAAGTGTTCCCTTCTCCTTTATACTTTGGTAGATATTGAGAAAGCTTGATTATTTCTTTAAATGTTTGGTAGAATTCTCAGTGAAGCCTTTTAGTCCTAGAGTTCTGTGATTTTTGATTACTGATTCAATATCTCTACTTGTAATTGGTCTGTTCAAATGTTCCGTTTCTTCTTGATCCAGTCTTGATAGCCTGTGTGTTTCTAGAAATGCATTTGTTTCTTGTAGGATATGTGTTGGCATATAATTGTTTACAGTAGTCTCAGGAGTCTATGTATTTCTATAGTATCAGTTGTTATGTTTATCCTCTTTAATTTTATTTGAGTCCTCTTTCTTTTTTTTAGTCTAGCCAAAAGTTTTTCAATTTTATTTATAACTATTAAGAACCAATCCATAGTTTCATTATTCTTTCTATTTTTTTCTAGTCTCTATTTCATTTATTTTCATTCTTATAATTATTATTTCCTCCCTTCTGTTAACTTTGGGCTTAACTTGTTCTTCTTTTTGAAGTTCCTTACATTTTAAAGTTAGGTTGTTTATTTGAGATCTTTCTAATTTCTTTTTAAAAATTTTTAAGGTTTCATTTATTTCTGAGAGAGAGACAGCATGAACAGGGGAGGGTCGGAGATAGAGGAAGACACAGAATCCAAAAGAGGCTCCAAGCTCTGAGCTAGCTGTCAGCACAGAGCCCGATGCAGGGCTCGAACGCAGGAACCCTGAGATTATGACCTGAGCCGAAGTCAGACACTTAACCAACGGAGTCATCCAGGCACCCCTCTAATTTCTTAATAGGTGCATTTTTAAAAATATAAACAATGCTCTGAGAACAGCTTTCTCTGAATTCCATAATGTTTGATGTGTTGTATTTTTATTTTCATTTCCTTCAATGTTTTTAAAAATTTTACTTCTTGATTTGTTCTTTGACCTGATGGTTGTTTAGAAATGTATTTTTTAGTTTCCACTTATTTGTAGAAATTCTTGCCTTATTATTATTGATTTCTAGTTTCATATTATTTTGGTTTGAGAAGATAGCTAGAATGATTTTAATCTTCTTAAATTTATTAAAACTGGTTTGTGAACTATCATATATGATATATGTTGGAGAATGTTCCATGTACACTTGATGCTGTTGGAGGGAATGTTTTGTGTATGTCAATTAAATCCATTTGTTTTAAAGTATTGTTCAATTCCGTGTTTCTTTGTTGATTTCCTGTCTGGACAACTTGTCAGTTGATAATAAGGAGGCATTAAAAAATC
Organism: Crocuta crocuta; assembly: GCF_008692635.1. Classification (NCBI taxonomy): domain Eukaryota; kingdom Metazoa; phylum Chordata; class Mammalia; order Carnivora; family Hyaenidae; genus Crocuta; species Crocuta crocuta. Next base: position 25,501 of record NW_027528871.1, read on the forward strand.
CTTTACAATTACTGTATTGTTATCTATTTCTCCCTTAAAGGGTGCTATTATTTGCTTAACATATTTTGGTGCTCAGGTGTCGGGAGTGAAGATATTTAAAATTGTTATATCTTCTTGATATACTGATTACTTTTACTATATAATAACCATTTTTGTGTCTCATTACTTTTATTGGCTTGAAGTTTATTTTGTCTAATGTAAGTATGGCTATACCCATTATCTTTTGGTTTCTGTTTGCTTGAAATATCATCCGCCATCTTCTCACTTTGAGCCTATGTATGTTTTTAGAACTGAAATGAGTTTCCTGTAGATGGTAGGCATGTTGTTGGGTCTTATTTTATTTTTTATCCATACAACCACTCTGTGCCTTTAGATTATTTAGGGTCATTATTGATATGTAAGGATTTACTACTGTCACGTTTTGCTTTGTGGTTATTTTGTCTCTGTATAGTTTCTTTTTCCTTCTGTTTCTATCTTTGTAAGCTGGTGGTTTTCATGGTGATTTTCTCAGTTTCCTCTTTTTAGGTTTTGTGTCTCTGCTTTAGATTTTTGCTTTGTGTTTACCATGAAGTTTACAAAAATGTCTTATAGATAAAAATTTTTTTAATGCTGATAGCAATTTATCTTCATTTGACTATAAAGTTTCCATTCTTTTACTCTTCTCCTTTTATATTTTTGATGTCACAAACTATCTTTTTATGCTACGATTTTTTACCAAGTTGTAGTAATTATTTTTAATGTTCTTTTTCCTTTAACTTTTATGCTATAATTAAGAGTTAAAATACTATTCTAAACGTGAATTACAGTTTTCTAATTCTGATTGGTTATCACCTTAATCGGAGTTTTCTGTACTTCCATCTTTTTGGATGTAAGTACATCTTTTTGAAAGGGCTCCTTTCAATATCCTATAAGGCAGGTCTGGTGATACTGAACTGCCTCAGCTTTTGTTCATCTGGAAAAGCTTTTATTTCTCCTTCACATCTAAAGGATAACTTTGCCAAATAGAGTATCTTGACTTACAGTTCTTATCATTTAATATTTTCACTACACTCCACTCTCTCATGGCCATAGAGTTTTCACTGAGAAATCTGCTGATACTTTAATGGGAGTTCCCTGTAGCTTACCATCTTTCTTTTCTGGTTTCATTAAAATTCCTACTTTATCATTGACTTATGGCAGTTCCAATATAATGTGTATTAGAGAAGGTCTTTTGTATTGAGACAAAAAAGTGTTCTATTAACTTCATAGACTTGTATATCCAGTTCCTTCCCTGGGTTTGGAAAGTTATCAGTATTATTTCTTTAAATAAGCTCTCTGTCCTCTTCTGTCTTTCTTCTCCTCCTGTAATACCAATTAATCTTACGGTGACTCTCCTAATGGAGTCTGATACCTACTGTAGGGCTTCCTCACTTTTTAAAATCTTAGTTCTCTCTTCTCTCTTGGATCATTTCTCTATTCCCATCATTAAACTAACTTATCCAGGGGCACCTGGGTGGCTCAGTCGGTTAAGCTTCTGACTTCGCCTCAGGTCATGATCTCACAGTTCGTGAGTTCAAGCACCACGATGAGCTCTGTGCTGACAGTTCAGAGCCTGGAGCCTGTTTCAGATTCTGTGTCTCCCTCTCTCTCTGACCCTCCCCTGCTCATGCTGTCTCTCTCTCTCAGGAATAAAGAAAAAAACTTAAAAAAATTAAAAATAAATAAACTAACTTATCCTCTCTTCCAACTGGTCTTTTCTATTTCCAATGCTTTTTAATGAATTTTTTCATCTCATTTATTGACTACTTCAGCTCTAGAATTTGGTTATTTTTTAAGAATTTCAATATCATTGTTAAAGTACTCTTTCTGTTCAGTAATTTTATTCTTGAGATCATTGTATTACCATTTTGAGTTTTCTTGTAGCTGGTGAATTTCTTCATAATAGCTGTGTTGAATTCTTTTTCAGTTAGATTGCAATATTCCATATCCCTGAGTTCAGTTGCTAAGAAATTATCATTTTCTGTTATGATACTTCATTACCATGATTTGTTATAGTGTCTGATGAGAAGTTCCTCTGCCCACTGCATTGGAAGTAGCAAACAACTTTCCTACTTGAGCAAAATTTTGTTCACTATGACACTAATAGGTCAACAGCATGGTAATTAAGAGCCTCTCTTTTGTTTTTCAGAAGGTGGCGATACAGCACAAGTTTCTGGCTGCTCTTAGCTGAGCTGACTCTCTGGTAAGGTAGGGAACTCAAAAAAAAAAAAAGCTAACAGAGGAGGAGAAAAGAAGCAGAGGGTGGGGAGCAGAGTTGGTAATGGTGTATGGTTAGTGAGAAACACTTTTTCCTTTTTCTTTGTTTCTTTCTTTGTTTCTTTGTTTCTTTCTTTGTTTCTTTCTCTTCTTTTCTTTTTCTTTCTTTGTTTCTTTGTTTCTTTGTTTCTTTCTTTCTTTCTTTCTTTCTTTGCTTCTTTCTTTGTTTGTTTGTTTGTTTGTTTGTTTGTTTGTTTCTTTCTTCCTTCCTTCCTTCCTTCCTTCCTTCCTTCCTTCCTTCCTTTTATTGTCCACCTGCTTCCAATTCCTTTCCCTTCCTCCAGTCACTGCAGTTTCGATGGGAGCCAAGATCCCCTCTAGCTATAGCACTTGCACCCGGACAGAACCCTGAGCCCAGTCTTCACCTTCACCTCTCCCATCTCATGGGCCCTGCGATCAAGCCTGCGGCCAGCCTTCTCTGCTGCCATTGCCTCTATTGCCTCTAGCTCTCCCCTCTCCCCCCTCCTTCAGAGTTTCAAAGCACCCACTTTCCAGTGTACAGGTGGACAGATTTCTTGAGAGTCATAGTATGCTATACAGAGGCTCAATTCTGGAATTCACTGTCTAAATGATATCGTGACTCTTTCCATTCTATTTGCAACATGGAGTCTCTGTTGCAAATCTTTTTCTTCTGTCTCTCCTTTCATATCAAACTGCAACATCATTGAGTCAAGAGTCTCAGTGGTGGCCAAGAAGAACATACGTATGGGTTTGTAGATGTATTTGCAGTGAAACATAAGTACATTGAATGTGTGCGTCTGCAATGATTAAACTAATTTACTAATAATGGGAAACCTAGGTGGCTCAATCAGTTAAGTGTCCAGGTCATAATCTCACACTACATGAGTCTGAGCCCCACATCAGGCTCTACACTAAAGGTTCTCTGCCCCTCCCCTGCCTGCACTCCTTTTTCTCTCTCAAAATAAATGAATAAACATAAAAACTTTCTTCTTTGTTCTAAAAAAAAAGAAAAGAAAAAACCTAATTTACCCAATACTAACAACTAATATATCAGTCTACTAGAGCTATGGCCTTTGTGATCTGATGGAGTTAATAGCAAATGGCCAATCTTTGAATCCTTCCTTGACATGGTAAGGCTATTTCCTCTGCTACTACCTTTCCAGAGACGTAACAAGAGAAATCAAATTAATGTAAACTATTGTGGAATTTAACACTCTTTGTTGAAATTAAGAGTTATGTAAATACTGGGGCACCTGGTCCATTAAGCTTCTGACTTCAGCTCAGAACTCACTGTTCATAAGTTCGTGTTTGAGCCCCATGTTGGGCTCTGTGCTAACAGCTCAGAGCCTAGAGCCTGCTTCAGATTCTGTGTTTCCCTCTCTCTGCCCTTCTCCTGCTCCCTCTTCCTCTCTCTCTCTCTCTCGAAAATAAGCATTATAAATTTTTTTTGAAAAAAAAAAGGAGTTACATAAATACTATCACCTGCATCCTACAAATTCTCACACATTCTTGCTGAGATTAGAGTCCGTTCTGTTTACAATAACTTCAATATATATAACTGCAACTACAATATGTGTGTGTGTATATATACGTATATATATACATATATATATAATTTTTAAATATCTACACCTACAGTTAAACATTTTCTGCATTGCCATGAACTCCAAAAATTCTTAATAAGTTTGACCAGATACAACAACAAACTCTAGCAATTCTTTCTGGAAATATTTCTCATTTTCCCTCCTCTGTTTCTGCCTTATACCCCACAAATAACATTGAGACTGGTTGGGTTATTGTCTTTCCACTTAACTGTATTAGAATGAGGAGAATGTTTTATCTTATTCTGTCAGGGGAGACTCAGTGGGAGGTATTTCCAGGACAGTCAGGTCATGGATAGGCAAACTTTTTCTATAAAAGTTCAGATAGTAAATACTTTACACTGTGCGGGTCACATGGAGTCGCTGCTGCAAATTCTTTCACAAGAAAGAAGTGTACAACACTTAGCTCATTCACTGTACAAACACAAGATGTGGATCCAATCTGGCCACGAGCAATAGTTTATTAACTCCTGGCACATGTGACCTGTGCACCCCATAACTTCTGAATATGGACAAATCAATAGACTGGATCTGGCTATTTATGGGATTTCCCATTTAATGAGAAATTTCTCACTTAAAAGAATGTGTTGGGTTCTAAATTCAGTTGAATTTCATCAACACACAAAGTTAACTTTCTATTATAATAATAATTATTATTATTATTAATTATCTCCACTTTACTACTAAGTGCCATGAGACAAGAATTTAGCTTTAGGTATAGAAAGGCACTTCATTACATACAATGCCCTAAGCTTTTGAAGTTTTTGAGCTTGACACTCATTTCAATGTACTTAGTTTCCTCAGCAGCATGCTTTCACCATGATCTTATAAATGTCATTACCCTTATGTTTTCCTGCTGCAGCTAGTTTCCTAAATCTGTGCTTTAATGAAACACAAAGTTCTAGGAGATCACATATTATAACCTAATTAGATGATTCTTGTTATTTATACATTTTCTTTTCTTATTTTTTTTTTAATTTTGGAGAGAGAAAGAGAGTGCAAATGAGAGAGGGGTGGGGGAGACAGAGAGAAAGAGAGAGAGAGAGAGAGAGAATCCCAAGCAGCCACCATCCTTAGACTGGAGTCCAATGCAGGAATTGATCCTGCAACCCTAGGATCATGACCTGAGCCAAAATCAAGAGTCACACACTTAATTGACTGACCCACCTATGCATCCTTTCATAAGGGTATTTCTTGATGTTCTTCATCAACTTTATTGACATACTTACAATAAAATCCAACAATTTTGAGGGTACAATTTGATTAGTTTTAAAAAGTGTATCATGATATAACAATGCAATCATAATATAGGACATTTCCATCACCCTGTATGTCACTTTGCAGCAGTCAGTCTCTCTTTCCCAAGCCCTGGAGCCTGGAAGCTCCTGACCCACATTTTATCCTTTATTTGTGTCTTTTCTAGAATTTCATATAAATGGGATTGTACAACATGTACTCTTTGTGTTTTGCTTCTTTTTCTTAGAATAATACAATTAGGATTCAACCGTGTTGCCAAATGTACTAATAGTTTATTTCTTTCTGTAGCTGAGCAGCAATCCATCATATAGCTATTTTTTTTTTTTTTATCCATTTACCAGTTGATAAACATCAGGGATCATTTCCATCTTCTCTTGTCTATGAATTACACCTGTACACATAAACTTTTACATAGGTCATTGTGTGGATACATGTAATTAGATGTTTCTTGATGGCAAGAGATTGCAAGTTTTCCATCTGTAACATGAATGTGAGTTTTCCTGCATTTCAGACAATTTCAAAATTTTAAAAATATCAAAATGCTCTAAGTATTTCTGAAGGTTCATTAAAAAAATTTCCTTGTTTATTTGGTATTTAGAATTCAAACAACAAATCTGAATCTGTTTAAACACACAAACAAAAAAATTAACTTAATGGAAGAATAAAAATAACATGTAAATTACCAGGTATGTTAAGAGTAAAAATTAAGGCAGTTTTCAAGGCCCTCCAATTAGCTCAGATAATCTCCAAATGTTTTTTAACCCTTGGGTCCACTCTCCATGAAATACAAATTTCAGGGGAGAGTCTTATGGAAATAGTCTAGTTCATATGCTTACTCTTTTGGTTAGAAAGGATTAAAAGATAAGGAAGAACGCATGTGATATGAGAGGAACAGTACCAGGAAGAATATTACCACTGTCTTACCAGCCAGGAAAAGAGAGAGAGATCCGGCAGCCAAAACCAACAGATGATGATGCTATGCAAGGAAAATATGTCATAAAAACTCAAGAATATAGACTGGCAAAAAAACACCATATAAATCAAATTATTCTTAAATATTTTAAGGTTTATTTTTGAGGGGGGAAGGTTCAAAGGAGAGGGGGAGATGGATTCTGAAGCGGCTCCAGATTTTGAGCTGTCAGCACAGCCCAACGTAGGGCTCAAACTCATGAACCACAAGATCACTACCTGAGCCAAAGTCAGATGCTTAACAACTGAGCCACCCAGGTGCCCCTAAATCAAATTAATTTAAAAATAGAAGGCATACACAATGGAAGAGATACTTGTCAACAACAAAACAGATTAAAACCCAAAGATTAAAGAAAACTCTAAAACAGTTGACTTGAATTAATGTTGGCAATTTAGTTGGATTATCTCAATTTTTTAAAAATATGAAGTGAGAAAGAAAAACCATAATAACAAAAAAGTCTGAATCTGTTACTTCAGATGGTTTCAACACAACAGTAGATAAGAGGAGTGAAAGTGAAAACTCCATCACTCCATGATTTTCTCATGGTGTCAGAGAAAGAGGGCAAATTTATTGACTTACTGTACAGCTATCGAGTGTCTATCAACCATGACTGTACATGATTACCTGTGGGTCTGTTAAACATTCTCATATCTGGGCCACAACATCTATCATTTTAGTCAGAATCTCTGGGGATGGGACCCTAGTGATACCCACATGTAGCCAAGGCTGAGAACTAGAGAAGAAGAAAAGAAAGAGGAGGATAGTGATAGAATCCAAATAAAACTACAATCACTTTAAAGATTGTTTTCCTTATACTCCTGACAGTTTCTTTTGAATGGACACTTTAATTTTCTAAGGTTAGCTGTTCCCAGAAAAATGAGACTATAAATCTAGTAATTGTGTTCATATCTACCTATCTTCAAACAGGAACAAAGTGTGAAAGTGTCCCTTTAAGAATTTTAGTTGGAATGACTGGATTCATATGTCTATTCCTTAGGAATGAAACAAATCTCTTTGGCTAAAGAGGATATGACATCATCATTTGATCAGTTATACTTACGCATTTAACCTTGTTTACTGACAAAGAAGTGAAACAGAAAAAAAGAAATTCAACAAGATAGTCTGACTATAAAAACACAAAAATAGAAGTTGGAAAGAAGGCTAAATATGTTATTCCAACAAATATCAATGATGACATTTAGATAATAAAGAAAACAAAGCTTTGGTTAGTATTTTTTGACAAGCTACATAGTTATTATAAAGAATAAAATTTAAAAATGACACAAAAATAAAAGATAAGGGGATAGAAAAAAATTTAAAAACTAAATACTAATATTTCCAAAGTAACAGCATAAGATTTTAATGTTTGGTGTCTTAAAATAGGAAATTGGTAAATGTCATCAGTCACTAATAACAGTCAAGAATTTGCATGCATAAGACAAAATAACATCACAATCACATTTATATGGACAAATTGAAAAAAAGAAAAAAATTAAAAGAAAGATGACAACATATCTATCTTAAGAATGATATTCTAAAAAAGAATATTATGAAATAAATCAACACATACAAATAAATTGTATGAGACATTTGCTGGGTATTGTGTTTGGCCTTGTAATGCTTTCTCTAACTAAGCCAGTATGATTTAGCATAGTTCCAAATGAAATAGTGTTCTGTCAGTAGATTTGAGAGCACCAACTGGACAGAAGTTGAGAGTCCTAAAAAACTATCACCTTTTAAATGTGTCCAGTATTGGTATCTAAGCAACAGTCACTCTGATAAATTACAGAAGCCAAGGTGGAGGTAAGGGAGGTTGCAATCATATTCTGATTGCAATTTTGAGGAATGTATGACTACATACTGTTCCAATATTTTTAGAGAAGTTGTAATAGTGTTCTGTAATTAGAGATTTTAGAATGATTTAAAGAAAACACAATAGGCAATTATTTAAAATGTAGCAAGGGAGTTTTGGCATCTTGAAGAACACACAGGATAGTATTTGGGTAAGTCCAATACCTCAACACCTACTTAAGAATTGCCATGGTCCAGCACAAGAAAATTTGTGCCATTGATATTTTGTAGAGTTTGTTATGAAGAATTAAATAAGAGTGGTCATAATTTCCTTTTGCAGAATTATGGGAAGAATACAAATTGATTTCATAAAGACCTGAGCATTTACAAAGACACATAAGAAGTAAGAGAATATTGAGTGGGAAGTGTTGCTTCAAAGAAAATTGATTATGCAAGCAGAATAAGAGAAAATCATCAGTGAGTTTAGTTTGAAGCATAAGAGGAATGAGAGAAGAAGAATAAGCATAGGAGGAATGAGACATTGTAGAAACAGTCCAGTCTTGGAGTAAAGAGTACCAGTTGAAGAAACAATAAGGACAAAGTGGAATGGCTTCATTATTTCAATCAAAAGAATAATTCTCATTTTATCATGACATCAATTTAATGAAATAGAGATTATCCAATATTCAGGGATGTAAACAGTAATGAAAACATAGAAATGTTCCAAAAGTGTTAGGAAAGTACACACACACACACACACACACACACACACACACACACACACACTTCTATAAAACAGAAAAGGATGTAGCTGATGGTTGTGATTGCAATCAAGCTTTTCTTTTTTCTTTTTTTTTTCATTCCTCATAAGTATTATATTTCTTTGTTAGGTCTTTGTCAGTAACCAATATTTAGACATACCAAGGTTGGCTCCTCTGTTACACCATTCTACATAGTTAAAATAACCCCAAAATCTGCCATGTTTATAGACCATTCTTAACCAGGTAGGCACAAAACTGTCCTGTAATCTCTTCTATATGATTGATGAATACCCATCTCTCTGTTTTTTAGAATATTCTGGAAAAAATAAAAACAAAAACCTTGAGCCAATTTACTGAAAGTGAATGTAACCATATTGATTATAGGCACAGGGTTTGATTTGCCATATTTTAGAAATAAGCCCATTTAAAGGACCAAGCCGAAGGTATCAAACATGAAGGCTAACTACAAAAACCTTCCCAGATTCTTACCTTTTTCACGTAAGGACACTAAACCTACCAAAAAAATTTCAGTCACTTTACCTATCTTTGTTGCCACCAATTTCACTAAAAAAGCCATATCTAAATTTCATTTGACATATCAGCCAGGCAATGGAGCTTATCGTAAAAAGGATAGAGTTCTCCTGTAGCCACCACCCAGAAAGGGGCTTTTTCATTAAATGCTAGCTGACTCCCGCTTGGAGTATGAATGCCTGAATAAGGCACGTAATGTGCATCTAGATTGTAGATCAGATTAACACATTGCCTGGGCTAGTTTACTAAGTTACTAGAATCCTCACATTGAGCCTGTGGGCTCTGGAGCTACTGGTTACCACTGACCTGTGCTTTTTTTTTTAATGTTTTATTTATTTTTGAGAGAGAGATAGGGACATCGCGAGCAGGGGAGGGTCAGAGAGAGAGGGAGACACAGAATCTGAAACAGGCTCCAGGCTCTGAGCTGTCAGCACAGAGCCTGACATGGGGCTCGAACCCATGAACATGAGATCATGACCTGAGCTGAAGTTGGACGCTCAACCGACTGAGCCACCCAGGTGCCCCGACTTGTGCTTTTTATATTGCCCATTCAAATTACTACCTGTGAGAAATTATGACTTGTCTTATTCACACTTTCTTTGTTTCTTTTCAAATCTACCTGCACCAACTGCTGTTTCAAAAGAAACTTCAATATTCAGGAAGCTTGTATTAGGAAAAGATGAATGTTTGCCCACCAAATGCTCAGTTTAATCTCTCATGCAATCCAGATGACCTGAATTTCCTTCCTCCCGCCATCAGTCCAGTTGGTTAGGCCGATAAATAGTGCGATTCAAAAATTTACTCTTGAATATTACATAGAATGTGATAACCACTACATTTATAACACCCGTCTTTTTAAACCCTTTCCTTTCTGTGACTAAGTATTAGTCATAAAATTCTCTGCTTATGATTAGCTCCAGAATTTAAACTATGTATTTAAGACTTCCTGTTCTTCAGTTCTCAAAACCACATGCTTAGTATATCTTCGTTGCTTACAGAAATGTTAAATATACAGAAAGTTGATTTAAAATGACAGTTTCGGGCGCCTGGGTGGGTCAGTCGGTTAAGCGTCCGACTTCAAGTCAGGTCATGATCACACGGTTCAGTGGGTTCAAGTCCTGTGTCAGGCTCTGTGCTGACAGCTAGCTCAGAGCCTGGAGCCTGCTTCAGATTCTGTATCTCCTTCTCTCTCTGACCCTCCCTTGCTCACGCTGTCTCTCTGTCTCTCTCCCAGAAATAAATAAAACATTAAAAAAATTAAAATGACAGTTTCAACATTTTATTAAGGTTTTAAATTTTATTTATGCATAGTTGTCATTAAATTTACCCCATCAAAATTAGCATTTAAACTTTATTTTTCAGGTCTGTCTTTAGTATTGCATGCTAATTTTGTGATCTTGGAGCAAAATTGCCCCTATTATTAGTAGGCTTAAAGGAAATTTGATAAAAGAAGTTTAGGAGGTTTATTTGTTTTCTGCCATCACAGATTGCATCATATTTTATTTAATTTTTTTTTTTAAATTTTTTTTAAATGTTTTATTTATTTCTAGGAGAGAGAGAGAGAGACAGCGTGAGCAGGGGAGGGTCAGAGAGAGAGGGAGTCACAGACTGAAACAGGCTCCAGGCTCTGAGCTGGCAGTCAGCACACAGCCCGACGCGGGGCTTGAGCCCACGAACCGCGAGATCATGACCCGAGCGAAAGTCGGACGCTTAACCAACTAAGCCACCCGGGCGCCCCTAGATTGCATCATATTTTAAAACCTCATGTAACTTTCTTTTACTTAAATGTTTTTTTTGCTCATATTTACTAAGGAGTATTAATTTTCTTCCCAGAGAGCTCTCATCAATGAGTTATGATTTAACACATGAATCAAAATGCATCTACTTCTCTTTATAAATGTATTTCAAGGAGGTACAAATTATTCAGAAATATATATAAATCAAAATATTTATACATGTATGCAAATTATATCAGACATATTTAATATGTGTCTATGTCTATGTACATACAAACATTTGTAAACAGATATACACTGCCACAAAAGTTGGAGAATGTGTTTTTCTTAAATACACTTTTGTTATGTTAAACATAATGGCAAACTTTGCTTATAGTAGGTTTAGATTCAACCAAATCTCTGCTGTCAAAAATTGCCTTCATAAGGGAATTAATTAAAATATTCCACTGAGAGAAGAAATTATTTTTGAGACCATAAACTAATTTGGCATTTTGAGATTACTTTAAAAAATACATATGTACAGAGCTACATTTATATTGGTATTGTGAACTTTATAATTAAGCTTTAAGTATTAAAATTATTAAATTTTTTTTTAATGAATAGACATCATAGCATAAAGTAACATTCTAACTTTGGAATCCATGACTGTCAATATGATGGATAACATTTCTTTGCGTTGATACCAAGAAGTCTTAAAGTTATAACTCAATGAAATCTCTCTCTTTTAAAAAAGTTATCCCTGGGGGATCAGTGTGGCTCAGTTGGTTGAGTCTTGATTTCCTCTCAGGTCATGATTTCACAGTTTGAGATCAAGCCCTGCTTCGGGCTCTGCACTGACAGCACAGAACCTACTTGGGATTCTCTCTCATTCTCTCTTCCTCTTTCCCACTCAAACCTTTTCTCCTTCTCTAAAAATAAACCTAAAAAAATTTTTAAGTCTTTAAAAATATAAGTTATCTTTGAGTATTTGTCACTAAATATTCTACTCACCTCCTGAACTCTTTCATAATATATGCTGTATAATTGGTTTGTTTCCTCAAAATATTTGCATAAGCATATCAAACATAAAAGAAATAATTAAAGTCACACACACACAAAGAGGAAAAAGTTATTCTCTTTAGTGCTACTTATTTTATCTACTACCTAAACTTTCTTTGTTCATAACAATGATGTCCACAGGCTTCTCCATACAATATCTTTTTCTCTAAAAAAAGTTGTTTAAGCAAATATTACTAACAATGTACTACTTAAAAGGATACATTGCCACTTTGACATAATATAGAGACAAAATATAATTTATTGAAATCTTACTCTGTGTTAAATACTACTCCAATTTCATAAATTTATTATTGTAATTATTTATTGTATTAGTAATGACAAGTACTTGATAATATTTTTCCCATTACAGTTAGAGAAGTTGAAACTTACAAATGTTTAATTAATTTGAATAAATGAGTTTGACCCCATATAGACGTGAGCCCATATGCTTAATAGGCTGTACTGCATTAAGATCATTGGCTTTAAATCCAATAGATTTAAGTTCTTACCTTAGATCCCTTCATTTTTAAATGTAAATAATTTTCACCACACAGTGTGAAACCGCTTAGTCAGGAATCTGTATCTATTTTGTGCTTGATCTATGAAGCTATTGACATTAATACACATTTATAAACCTAGATCTCAACATATGTGCTGTGATGAGAAGATATTTGAGAGGGAGGCACTGGAATGGGTGGATGATTGGTAGACAGTTTCTTATGTTTATTGATTTTTTGTGTTATCAAGTGTTCCAGGAGTTGAAAATTATCTATTAAATATAAATATTTAACTACATGAGAAAAAAATTATTTCATATTGTGTGTAGATCAAAATAAATCAGAAGTTCCTAGGTGGGAAGAAAGTGTGTTCCTGAGAAGGGGTTTTAATGGAAAATCTACTTCTACCTCATTTAAATCACAGTGGAGTGCATATGACTCCTATATCTAGGCTAACTCAATCCTACATTAAACCTGGCCCTATAGTTTCTCAGATGATAGTTTATTTTCTTGCAGTTGTGTTGTCCAGGGGCTTCATTCTGTGCCTTAAAATACATATATTTGCAATAATTGCAATACCCAGGCAATAATAAAATAAATAATTAATTAATAAGACAAGCAATTTTGTAGGAAAAAGCCATACTCTAAAAATAATAATTATAAATATATCAAGTATATTTTACATTTGCCTAGCTTTTTAGATATTATTTGATTCTCACAGTAAAAGTATAGGAAAGCCAGAGAGATACTAATAATTCTAGCCATAGTTTTTTTTAATAAAGGTTTTACATTTACTTATAACCTATAAAAAAGTACAAAAATTATACATATATAGGGCAAACTGAACACACACACACAATACAGAATACTGGAGTCAAATATAGAGCATTCCCTGTATCCCAAAGTCTCATGGGTGTCCCTGTCAAATTATTAACCCTTCCTTTCTATCCCCCAAACATAAGCAAAACCTAATTTCTATTTTTCTTGCTTTATAGTACTTTGATATTTACTTCCCCTTGCTGATGAGCAATTTTGATTGTTTCCAGTTTGAGCTGACATTTCTAAGAGCTATGAACATTTTTACATGTCTTTCCATATAGATAAGTGTGTGTTTCCACTAGATTCTTAGCTCATGTTGAAATTTATAAGTCATAGGGTAGAAATTCTTCATAGGTATAAAATCGTTCTACTAGTACACACTATTACCCATTGCAGCAGAGTGTAGCAGTTGCTTCACATCCTTGCCAATTCTTAACAATATCAGCGTTTTTTAAAATTTAAGCCATTTATGTGAGGCATCTAATAATATTTTCAAATGTATTTTTGAGGCATAGTTGACATATGATGTTATGTTAATTTCAGGTATTGAATCTATTGATTTGAATGTTGGTTTTTTTTTCTTAAAAATTTTTAACGTTTTTTAAAAATTTATTTATGAGAGAGAGAGAGAGAGAGAGACAGAGGGGCAGTGTGAGCAGGGAAGGGTCAGAGAAAGAGGGAGACAGAGAATCCAAAGCAAGCTCCAGGCTCTGAGCTAGCTGTCAGCACAGAGCCTGGTGCGGGGCTTGAACCCACAAACCATGAGATCATGACTTGAGCCGAAGTCGGATGCTCAACCGACTGAGCCACTCAGGCGCCCCCTGATTGTTTTTTTTTTTTAAAAAGTTACTTATTTATTTTGAGAAAGACAGAGACAGTACACATGGGGGAAGGGCAGAGAGAAAGAGAGAGGAAGAGAATCCCAAGGAGGCTCCATGCTGCCAGCACAGAGCCCAATGCAGGGCTCAAAGCCACAAAACTTCAAGATCATAACCTGAGCAGAAACTAAGAGCCGTACACTCAACCAACTGAGCCACCCAGATATCTCTTGATTTGATAATTCTATACTGAGTGCCTACCACAGTAAGTGTAATCACCATCCATCACCACGTTATTACAATATTATTGACTATATTCCTTATGCTGTACTTATCTTACAATATTTTTTAAATAACCTCTAATTTTTAAAGACGTTTATATTCATTGAAAGTTTCAAAGATAGCACATAATTAGTACATTATTCAGCTTTTCCTATTAAAACATTTACTATGATCTATTTGCTAAAACTAAGATAGCATTGCTACAATGATATTTACTTCCGAGGCTAGTAATATTTCACCAGGTTTTCTATGCATGTATTGGCTTGTTTTAGGGTCTAATTTATAATACTACATTGCATTTGGTCTTCATATTTCCTCATTTTCCTTTATCTGTTGTGGATTTACTCTATCCTTATTTTTTAGGACTGAGATATTTAAAGTGTATTAGTCATGTAAATTTGGGTTTATGTGCTATTTTCTTTTTTTAAGATTAATTAATTAATTTTTTTAAATTTCCATCCAAGTTAGTTAGCATATAGTGCAACAATGATTTCAGGAGTAGATTCCTTAATTTGTCTTACCCATTTAGCCCATCGCCCCCACTCCACAGCCCCTCTAGCAACACTCTGTTTCTTCTCTATATTTAAGAGTCTTTTATGTTTTGTCTCCCTCCCTGTTTTTATATTATTTTTGTTTTCCTTCTTATTATTTTTGCTTTGCTTCATCTGTTTTGTAACTTAAATTCCTCATATGATTGAAGTCATATGATATTTGTCTTTCTCTGACTGACTAATTTCATTTNTATTCGTCCATTGATAGACATTTGAGCTCTTTCCATACTTTTGCTATTGTCGACAGCACTGCTAATAAACTTTGGGGTGCATGTACCCCTTCAAAACAGCACCCTTGTACCCCCTGGGTAAATACTCAGTAATGCAATTGCTGGGTCACAGGGTAATTCAATTTTTAATTTTTGAGAAATCTCCATACTGTTTTCCAGAGTGGCTGCACCAGTTTGCATTCCCACCAGCGGTGCAAAAGAGATCTTCTTTCTCCACATCCTTCCCAACATCTATCGTTGCCTGAGTTGTTAATGTTGACCATTCTTACTGGTGTGAGGTGATATCTCATTGTGGTTTGGATTTGTATTTCCTGGATGATGAGTGGTATTGAGCTTTTTTTCATGTGTCAATTAAATATCTGGATGTCTTCTTCAGAGAAGTGTATGTCTGTTCATGTCTTTTGCCAGTTTATTCAATGGATTGTTTTATGGGTGTTGAGTTTGATGGGGTTCTTTATAGATTTTAGATACTAACCCTTTATCTGAAATGCTGTTTGCAAATTTCTTCTCCCATTCTGTCAGTTGCCTTTTAGTTTTGCTGATTATTTCCTTTGCTGTGCAGAAGTTTTTATTTTGATGAGATCCCAATAGTTCATTTTTTATTTTGTTTCTCTTGCCTCAGGGATGTGTTGAGTAAGAAGTTGGGGCAGCTAAGGTCAAAGAGGTTTTTTCCTGTTCTCTCTAAGATTTTGATAGCTTTTTGTCTTGCATTTAGGTCTTTCATCCATTTTGAGTTTAATTTTTGTGTATGATCTAAGAAAGTGGTCCAGGTTCATTTTTCTGCATGTCACTGTCCAGTTTTCCCAGCACCATTTGCTGAAGAGACTGTCTTTACTCTATTGTATATTCTTTCCTGCTTTGTCAAAGATTAGTTGGCCATACATTTGTGGGTCCAATTCTGGGTTTTCAATTCTGTTCCATTGTTCTGAGTGCCTGTTTTTTTGTGCCAGTGCCATACTGTCTTGATGATTAGAGCTCTGCAGTACATTTTGAAGTCCGTGATTGTGGTGCCTCTAGTTTTGGTTTTCTTTTTCAAGATTGCTTTGGCTTTCTGGGGTCTTTTCTGGTTCCATACAAATTTTAGAGTTGTTTGTTCTAGCTTTGTGAAGAATGCTGGTGTCATTTTGATATGTATTGCATTGAGTATGTAGATTGCTTTGGGTAGTAATGACATTTTAACAATATTTGTTCTTCTTATCCAGGAGCATGAATAATTTTCCATTTTTTGTGTGTGTGTGTTTTCTTCAATTTCTTTCATAAGCTTTCTATAGTTTTCAGTGTATAGAAGTTTCACTTTTTTGGTTATGTTGATTCCTAGGTATTTTATGGTTTTTGGTGCAATTGTAAATGGGATTGATTCCTTGATTTCTCTTTCTGTTGCTTCATTATTGGTGTATAGGAATGCAACCAATTTCTGTACATTGATTTTATATCCTGCAACTTTCCTGAATTCATGGATCAGTTGTAGCAGTTTTTTGGTAGAATCTTTTGGGTTTTCCATATAGAGTATCATGTCATCTGCGAAGAGTAAAAGTTTGACTTCCTCCTGGCTGGTTTGGATGCATTTTTTTCCTTTGTGTTGTCTGATTGCTGAGGCTAAGACTTCCAATACTCTGTTGAATAACAGTGGCTACAGTTCCTGTCATGTTCCTGACCTTAGGGGGAAAGCTCAGTTTCTCCCCATTGAGAATAATATTAGTGATGGGTCTTTCATATATGGCTTTTATGATCTTGAGGTATGATCCTTCTATCCCTACTTCCTTGAGAGTTTTTATCAAGAAAGGATGCTGTATTTTCTCAAATGCTTTCTCTGTGTCTATTGAGAGAATCAAGTGTTCTTGTCCTTTCTTTTATTGATGTGATATATCACATTAACTGTTTTGCATATATTGAATTGCCCTGTGGCCAGGTACAACCCCACTTGTTTGTGGTGAATAATTCTTTTAACATATTGTTAGATCCAGTTGGCTCATATCTTGTTGAGAATTTTTGCATCCATGTTCATCAGGGAAATTGGTCTGTAGTTTTCGGTTTTTAGTGGGGTCTTTGTCTGGTTTTGGAATCAAGGTAATGCTGGCTTTGTAGAATGAGTTTGGAAGTTTTCTTTCCATTTATATTTTTTGGAACAGCTTCAAAAGAATAGGTGTTAACTCTTTTAAATGTTTGGTAGAATTCACCTGGAAAGCTTTCCAGACCTCGACTCTTGTTTTTAGGAGGTTTTTGATTACTAATTTTGATTACTAATTTCTTTACTGGTTATGAGTCTGTTCAAATTTTCTATTTATTCCTGTTTGAGGTTTGGTAGTCTGTATGTTTCTAGGAGTTTGTCCATTTCTTGCCAATTACCCATTTTACTGGTATATAATTGCTCATAATCTTCTCTTGTTGATGTTTGTTTTTCTGCAGTGTTGGATGTGATCTCTCCTCTTTCATTCTTGATCTTATATATTTGGGTCCTTTCTTTTTACTTTTTGATCAAACTGGCTAGAGATTTATCAGTTTTGTTAATTCTTTCAAAGAACCAGCTCTTGGTTTCATTTATCTGTTCTACTGTGTTTTGTTGTTGTTGTTGTCATTGTTGTTGTTGTTTGGTTTCAATAGCATTGATTTCTGCTCTAATCTTTATTATTTCCTGCCTTCTGTTTTGGGGTTTTATTTACTATTCTTTTTCTAACTCTTTAATATGTAAGATTAGGTCGTGTATCTGAGACCTTTCTTCTTTAGGAAGGCCTGGATTGCTATATACTTCCCTCTTTTGACCACATTTGCTGTGTGCCAGAGGTTTTGGGCTGTGGTGTTATCATTTTCCTTGGCTTCCATGTACTTTTTAATTTCCTCTTTAACTTCTTGGATAGTGCATTCATTCTTTAGTAGGATGTTCTTTACTCTCCAAGTATTTGTTATGTTTCCAAACTTTTTCTTGTGGTTGATTTCGAGTCTCCTAGCATTGTGGTCTGAAAATATGCATGGTATGATCTCGATCTTTTTGTACTTGTTGAGGGCCGATTTGTGTCCCAATATGCGTTCTATTCTGGAGAATGTTTCATGTGCACTGGAGAAGAGTTCCATTGCTTTGGGATGAAATGTTTTGTATATATCTGTTAAGTCCATCCAGCCCACTGTGTCATTCAAAGCCATTGTTTCCTTGTTGATTTTATGTTTAGATGATCTATCCATTGCTGTAAGTGGGGTGTTGCAGTCCTCTATTATTATGGTATTATTATTAATGAGTATCTTTATATTTGTGATTAATTAATTTATATATTTTGATGTCTTCACGTTTGGAACATAAATGTTTACAATTGTTAAAACTTCTTGGTGGATAGAGCCCTTAATTATCATATAATGACCTTCTTCATCCCTTGTTAAGTCTTTATTTTAAAATCTAGGTTGTCTGATATAAGTGTGGGTACTCCAGCTTTCTTTTGGCGACCATTAGCAGGATACATGGCTCTCCATCCACTTATATTCAATATAAAGGTGACTTTAGGTCTAAGATGGGTCTCTTGCAATCAGCATATAGATGGATCTTGCTTTGTTATACATTCTGTTACTTCATGTCTTTTGATGGGAGCATTTAGTCCATTGATGTTTAGAGTGAGTACTGAAAGAGATGAATTTAGTTCCATTATGTTGCCTGTAGAGTTGGAGTTTCTGGTGGTGTTCTCTGTTTTTTCTAGTTAGTCTTTGTTGCGTTTAGTTTTTTTGCTTTGTTTGTTTGGTTTTTTCATTTTTTGTCTTTTCTCCTCTCAGAGGGTCCCCCTTAACATTTCTTGCAGGTCTGGTTTGGTGGCATGAACTCTTTTAATTTTTGTTTGTCTTGGAAACTTTTTATCTCTCCTTTTATTTTAAATGACAGCCTTGATGGATAAAGAATTCTTGGCTGTATATTTTTCTGATTCAGCACATCGGATATATCCTGCCACTCCTTTCTGGCCTGCCAAGTTTCTGTGGATAGGTCTGCTGTGAACGTGATCTGTCTTCCCTTGTAAGTTAAGGACTTTTTTTTCCTTTGCTGCTTTCATGATTCTTTCCTCGCCCTGAGTATTTCATGAGTTTGACTATGATATGACTTGCTGATGGTCAGTTTTTGTTGAGTTCTCTGTGCTTCCTGGATTTCGATGCCTCTATCTTTCCCCAGGTTAGGAAAGCTTTCCAGTATTATTTGCTCACATAACCCTTCCATCCCTTTTTCTCTCTCTTCATCTTCTAGTACCCCTATGATTCTGATATTATTCCTTTTTAATGAGTCACTGAGTTCTCTCATTCTTATATTGCACTTTTCGCTTTTTTCCCCCGGTTTCATTATTCTCCATAGTTTGTCTTCTCTATCACTGATTCACTGCTCTGCT
This sequence comes from Crocuta crocuta, assembly GCF_008692635.1. Taxonomy (NCBI): domain Eukaryota; kingdom Metazoa; phylum Chordata; class Mammalia; order Carnivora; family Hyaenidae; genus Crocuta; species Crocuta crocuta. Next base: position 44,991 of record NW_027528871.1, read on the forward strand.
TCATCCATCCTTGCCGTGGTGGCATCTATTTGAGACTGAAGCTCTAACTGTATTTTTTATTTTATCCTAACTAGCTTTTACTTCTTTCATCTCCACAGGAAGGGATTCTAATCTATTTTCAACCCCAGCTAGTATTCTTATTATTGTGATTCTAAATTCTAATTCGGACATCTGCTTGTATCTGTATTGATTAAATTCCTGACTGTCATTTCTTCTTCTTTCTGTTGGGGTGAATTCCTTCATTTCATCATTTTGAAGAGAAAAGGGAATTAATAAAGTTAAAAACTTAAACAGTTAAAAATAACACAAAAAATCAAATAAAGAATGCAAGATCCTGGTTGTTAATCTTGTTGTTGAAAGAAACTTGATAGATTAGAGGGAAAAAAAGGTAAGATAATGAAAGAAAAAAGTGGGGGGGAGGAAAACTTTTGAATGTTTGAAAATATGAGTACAATAAAATAGAATAAAATGAAATAATGGAAGTAAAATAGAATATAAAAGATTACAAAACAGTGGAAAATATAGTAGAAAAAATTAAAGAAAAATATTTTTAATAAAAACGGAAAATAAAAATAATTTTTTCTCTTTCTTTATTCAAGAATAAGAAAAGAAAAGAAAAAGAAAAAATAATGAATAGACAGACCAGTGACTAGAATCAAATATGATTGAAATTACATCCGGGTTCCCCTAGATGTCAAACTATGAAGTATTTTATAATCTGTAAACTAAGCAGGCAGAGACATGTGATGTTCCTTAGCAGCATGGTTGGCCCATTTGGATGGGGCTTAGTGCAATGGCTCACATTCTTCATTAGATGGCATTTCTTAGTTTACTAAGGTGAATTGCAGTAGCTTATTGCATGTAGGCATATATGTGCATGCTTAGCAGGCTGAAAATGGCATCATGCAGCTACCCAGTTTCTATTATCAGAATTCTGTGTTCTTCCCAATGAGCAAAGAAGCACCCTCCTTTGTCTCTCTCTACCATCCACTGTCCACTTCTACACTGTCTGTGGCCAAGCTGTCAGGTTGCCAAGCGGCATCTCCCTCCTCAGTTTTATCTCAAATGGGGCTGTGTTTCCCAAACCCTCACTTCTGAGGGACTGCAACTTTGACCCATTCTGACCCTCTGTGGGAGGGTCTCACCAAGCAATGACTGGGTGCTAGTCCACCCCCAGAAAAAGTTTGTGTGACCTTGTTGCAGCAACGTTTCAGGGATTATGGAAAATCACAACACACATCGGGTATCAGGCTTTACTCTTATGTCTTTTTTCCAACACCAGTGAATATGGCCATTCTCTGGGATCCACTGGGACCTTTGCCTGTGGGAAGGCCATGCCACCTCTACCAAATGTCCTCCAAGTAAGGGAGCTGCATCTCCCTGTGTGGCCCTTAGGCCCCTTGGGTCTCTTTCTCTGATCACCCTTCTCACCAGAGCACTGCCAGGTATTGATCTGTGGGGTTTCAGACTCTGTGCTCCCTGTTTATAGAGTCTTAATGGAATTTAAACTCTCTCCTTTCTCCATTCTCCTTTTTTTGTTCAGAGTCTGTGGCTCTTTCCAATTTTCTTTTCCTCTCCAGCTGCTTTTGGGGGCAGTGCTTTTCCCATACTCTTCCCACTGCTTCTGTCCTCTCTCTGCAAGCAAAAACAGCTCCCTGCCCTCGATGGCTTCCCTCTCCCCTCAGTTCACATGTTGTGTGTATCTCTCGAGTTCTGTGGTTCAGGTTGTGCAAATTAGTTTTCTAGGCATGAAAGGTGGTTTAATGTTATATCAGACTGCATTTCAAGGGCAAGAGATGCAAAAAAAACCTTCCATGCTATTCCTCCATCTTGGCCCCTCCCGCAAACCTTATGTGCTGTTTTCTTATGATTTTCCTGAAATTATGGGGTTTGAGAAGAAACAAACACACGTTGTTCTCAGCAGTGTTACCCCTATAGTTCTTTGCTGTGCTCCTTTTTATTTTATTTTGAGAGCACAGTCTTTTTTTATTTGTTTGTTTTTGTTTTTCTTTTTTGGGTTTTAGGACTATAAGATGCTTGAAACTCACCTTGTATATTCTTATATTCTTGCCCAATCTCTACAAATAGAGTCTTGGTTGCTTTTATTGTAGAATGATATTTAGAAACCAAGTTATAAGATTTGAGTGTGTTCACTATCTCTGAGTCATCACTGTTTCTAGACCCATTCTGTGGAAAAAGACATACATTTCATGTTTATAGAATAAACCATGTACAGTAACATACTTATCATTAGTTATATATCTATCTGTGTGTATGTTTGTATATTTAAACACAATGTATTTATGTATAAATACTTCTACCTACTTTTGAATATATAAAATATAGTTGTAGGGGCGCCTGGGTGGCTTAGTCGGTTAAGCATCCGACTTTCGCTTAGGTCACGATCTCGCGGTTTGTGGGTTCGAGCCCCGCGTCGGGCTCTGTGCTGACTGCCAGCTCAGAGCCTGGAGCCTGTTTCAGAGTCTGTGTCTCCCTCTCTCTCTGACCCTCCCCTGCTCACGCTGTCTCTCTCTCTCTCCTAGAAATAAATAAAAATATTAAAAAATATATATATAGTTATA
>NW_027528871.1:47618-110994 GCF_008692635.1 Crocuta crocuta
TTCTAAGTGTATTTTCATAGATTGAATATTCTCATTTTCCTGATTCTTTGTTTATCTGACAATCTTTGGATGAAAGACTTTGTGAATTTTACCTTGATGGCTGTTGGTTATTTTTATATATTTTAAAAACTTTTGAGTTTCAAAAAAACCTTCTAGAAGGCTTAATTAAATTAATTTACTTGGAATAGATGGATTCTTCCTGGTATTCTTTAGTTGTTGATGATGATGATGTTTTCAGGCAAAGCCAATGCAGTCTTCATTCTAGGATTTAATAGCCCCTAATACCTAGATAAGACTTACTTAAGAATTCTACCCGATACCCCATGAATTTTGAGATTTTCCAGCCTAACTGGTGAGACCAAACCCAACACTGCTCCACCACTAGGCACTTTATTTTAACCCTTTCGATGATCATTTGCAAAATATCCAAATGAATAATGAAGAAAAAATGTACACTTTAAAGATTATAACATAATAACATGGATAAATTATTTCCAGGAGATAGAAACAGCTGTAGCATAAGCAACTTGTTTGTTCTCAGTCAATGACCTTCTCCTTTGTATTTAATATAGTCAACTTTAGCACTGCCTTGACACCCTGGATTCCCACTGAGTTGCATCATGTTGGCAATTCTACCCCCTGCATCCAAACTCAAGGGGAACAACACAGGCTTTCAATAGGCTAATCAAAGCCACTTCCATGCTCTCTAGGAGAGCAAATTAAGTTGATTATTTTTATTGCTCAATGCAAATGCAGTTGCACTAAAAATTAAAGATATACAGTGCATAGGTTGTATTCAGTGTCAGTATTTTAATATACTCTTGCAGAAAAACCCACACAGTGCTTTTAAATTTACACATAATTATAGAGAATTACATCATTAAATTTTAGTGTAGCACTATTATGTAAAAGAAATGTGTTAAGTAACTATAGACAGCCTTTTTCATTTTTAGAATGCTATTAGATATTAACAGTTTATATTTTTTTCACATAGCATTTGTAAACACATTAGTGGAAGTGTCAATAGAAAACACATAATTTTAAATGGAAATATTACCATTTCAATTATTTGAACTAAGTGTCTCTTTAGTAATCAAGTAAAGCAGATATATTCATGCAATATAAAGCTATCATTACAAATAATGCAAATCATCATTACCATACATTACAATTTTACTCCACAGAACCTTATTCTTTTTTATTAAGTTTTTTAAATTTTAATTCCAGTATAGTTAACATACAGTGTTATATTAGTTTCAGGTGTACAACATAGTGATTTAACAATTCTATGCATCATTACTCAGTACTCATCATAAGTATATTCTTAATCCCCTTCACCTATTCCACCCATCCCCCACCTACCTCTCCTGTGATAAGCTTTATTTTATTTTTTATTGTTTTTTAAGTTTATTTCTTTATTTTAAGAGACAGAGAAAGACAGAAGGAGACTGACTACACAAGAGGGGAGGGGCAGAGAGAAAGGAGAGAGAGAATCCCAAGCAGGCTTCATACTATCAGCACAGACCCCTATGGGGGTTAGATCCCATGAACCATGAGACCATGGCCTGAGATGAAATCTAGAATAGGATGCTTAACCAAATGCCCCTAATGCACTTTATTTTAAACAAGTACCCTCAAGTAAAGTTATTTTTTTTCAACAAGAACATTTTTTTGGGAAAAAAAAATCTCATTTGTAAAGATGTCTCCCTCTCTGTCTGTATCAGGTAGAGAGCAATGACTTTAAGCATACTTCAGAATACATGGTTCTAAAAGATATATAAAAAACATTTCATCCAAGAAGAATAGAATGTACATTTTCTGCAAGTATACACAGAAGAATTTCCTGGTTAAATCACATAAAAAGAAACAAGAACTATTATGAATCTAGAAAGTTGAAAAATCTTATTTTTAAAGTAGAACACCCTTAAATGAAGGAGATTTAAACATATACAAAAACATCATTTAAAACTTATGGAGGGAAAGGAAATATCACACTTAAAAGTTTTATTTGTAATATCCCAACATAAGGAAGAAAAATAGAATGGTTAGTTGTTTTTGAATTACAATGGATGCAGAACATGAAGAGATCCTTTACACAATAGATAATGTTGAAACCTGAACACAATTACAATTGCTTGTTTCGTATATGTAAATTGTACTCCAGGCTTCTACTTGCTTTTTGAGAGAAACACTAAATAAATAATGTGAAAGCAAGATCTGCCACCAGCAAAAAGATTATGACTCACTGAAAGCTCAAATGATGGTTAGAATTCTTAACAAGAAATTGTTTTTAATTAAGGTACATGCATTGATTATTTAGCCATAAGGCTATTGCACACTTAATAGACTACAGTATTATATAGACATAACTTTTGTATGGAAACCAAAAAAATTAATTTGGCTTGCTTTATTACTTTATTTGCTTTATTGCAGTGGTCTCGAACCAAACTCACAATACCACCAAATTATGCCTGTATGTCTCTCAGAAATATGTCTCTTTGGCATAAGGATTTTTCTGAACTGATTATCTTAAGAAACAGCAGACAGACAAGAAGTTCTGAAGATAGAGCACGTTTTCCCTTTTTAAGAGACATTTACATTTATAAAGGAAATCTCATTTGTAAAGATGTCTCTCTCTCTGTATCAGGTAGAGAGCAATGACTCTTAATTACAAGAGTTTTATGAATAGAGAAGGCACTGACTTAAATCTGTCTATCAAACTTTACCCTTTACACCATACTTTGCCACACCACCTTCCCACAATTTGCCTCACCTACCCAGAATCCCCACATTTCTTTTCTTGAATTGACATTAGTGTATGAACACCACTATAGTTACTCATCTCTGAGTTTTTCTCATGTATATACGAAACATGCATATTAATATACCTCCATTTGGTTTTCTGTTGTCAATCTCTCGTTATGGAGACTTAGCCAATAACCTAGATGGATAAAAGCAAAAAAGAAAAAAAATGTTTTTCCTTTACAACATGTTTTACATTGAGAAAGGTCTGTTTTCTTTCTCATTGTTGAAAAACAAAATCAACTGAGTAAATGGGAAGATTTCATTGGTTGCTTTCAACAGTTCACAGATCGGGCAGTATCCAGTCTAGGAAGTAGAAGTGGCTCCAAGGAATTGTACAAAATAGAAGGTTTGTAAAGGCAGAAAGTGGGTAGGACAAGGGAGAAAAGATTATTTCTAATAAGGTCGCCTTCTTTTGGAGACGGGGATATCTGTCAGGCAGATTACCTCACTAGCCCTGCTCAGTTTATTCCAGGTTGACTGGTTAAAATGTTACATCTTGCAACTAAGGCTTGGTTTGCTAAAATGGGAGCAGGTGATTATTTTGGGCCTGTTATTTCTTTTTTTTTAACAAGATGCTGTGAGATGCTTTTTTTAATTATTATTATTCAAATTTATGTTTTTATTTCTTTGTATATTGCTTAAATAGCAATAACTGACAGTTCAGTAGAACAATTGTATACACTATTCATCTTGGCCAAGTTAGAGAAAGACACTTCATTTGAATAGACTTGTAGATCTGAACAATTTGATTTCATTCTGAAATTATCCAGTCTTCAAAAACGACTATAGGAAAAGCATATGCACTTTAAAGTTCTGTTGTTATGACATCTTTCCTTGATTTTTCATAAACTTTTTTCTTTATTTATTAAAGCTATTGTTAAACATTTCAGAATTTTATAAGCAAGTTATGTTTTATTTCTCTAGAAGACCTTTATTTAGGAGGGTGAAACTCTTAACTTTCTAAAAGCCAAACAGGTGGCATTGCAAAGTGTACTTTCTCAGAACCTTGAGAGTTCTTGTGAACTGTGGAAACTAATTCTTTTCTGTTGCTATTTACTTTCTTCATAAGAATTCAAATACTTAGATGGTCAAATAATGCTCTTTAAAAAAAAGGAACATCTTTGATGTTAGATTTAAGTGGAAACATATATCATCATGATATATGTTTGAAATCTATCATAAATAAATGAACTTTGCCCATACATGGAATGAACCAGGAAGAATGAAGGAGCAGACATTATGGAAAGCTATCAGAGATCACTGTAAATAAAAGATATGGTAGAGTGGGTCTGCAGTTACCAACTTATGCACTAAGAGAGAAGAAGGTTGTCCTCTTTTCTGGAATCATACTAGGAAATTTATCAGTGCCTTGCAAAAATCCTTCCAGATATCATGCAGACAGAAGTTACATGGATTTGAAGAATTACACTATTTAACGGACACTTAAGAATGTAATTTCCTCTGTAAAGGTCCTGTGAGTTTTTACTAATAAAATCAGTTAAAATGTAATGAAATCTATTAAAAGTTACAAGTGCTATTCAGTAAATTCAAATTCATAAAAAATATTTTAAATTTATATAATAATTGTGATTTAAAACTCAATATATCTATTTTCCTTCACCAGGAATGGGTGGATAATACTAGTATGCAAACTAAAAATTAACAGTATATTTAAGAGAAAACTGCTAATTAATAAGCATGTTCTTGCTTTGTTATTTAATAATTATAGGGCAGGAAAGTAATTTTCTCTCCCTTCAGAATTCTTAGCTGAGATTCTTGTAAAAAGAGACAGATTAACAAGAGAAAAAACTAACAGAAGTTTGTTAACAGGTATCCCATGTATACCCCCAGAGGGGAAAATGCGAAACTCCCTGAGGTGTTCTAAACCACCAGGTTAAATAATCAATTTCAGCTAAAGACAAAAGAGAGAAGTGTGAGGAGACCAGTAATGGGAAATTACCAGAAAAAGTAAGTTAAGTGAGGGTAGGGTTTGTTATGTAGACTTGTACAGATGAATCTATGCTTTCTCTATTAATAAGGGTCTCTTGTGGTTTAGAATCATCTTTCTCCTCCTGGTACAGGAAGATACACTTACATAAGGGCAAATCCTCTATAAATGCAAGTTTTCTGTATAAAAGGGATACTTCTGTTTTCAGAGCTTCTCCTGAGTCTGCTGTTCCTCAATTAGTCCAAAACAATCTTTCTGCCAAAAAGGCATATTTTCGGATAGCACATTCTGCTACCCCTCATAACATTAACATTTAGGTAAATCTCACATTCTTTAGGACTAGCTAATGTCCCAAAGTGCTTGAAAAATAATGATTATTTTTGAGAGGAGTCTGTTAAATTGAGACTTGGGTTTTTTAAATGGGTTCATATGTACTTGTTAACTACTTATCATAAGCTTAGACAATTTTACGAAGTTATTGTTTTGTTCCCACAAAGAATATAATATGTCCAAACAACCAAAATTATATACTTGTACTTAATAATCAATTACTTGTTGAAAAACTAATCTCTGTATTATGGCTGCCACTTTCCAATGACAGAAACTTAATATTTTTATAATGTGTAAACAATTCAATATTCAAGACTCAGCTGAAATGTTTTTCTTATTCCATTACTTTTTAAATGAGAAAAGCTGTACTTATTTTTCTAGCAGGAACTTCTTAACAGAAAAAAGTATATAAAGATATTGAATAAGTCAAAATGGAATATATAGGATTTTACTAGTTTTATTTTGGTTGTGGACTCTATCCCAATATTTTCTTCAGAGGCAAAGTTTGTTTTTATTTCTTATTTAAAATTATTTTAATGTTTATTTATTTTTGAGATAGAGAGATAGAGAACAAGCAGGAGGCAGGCAGAGAGAGAGAGAGAGAGAGAGAGAGATTGAGAATCCCAAAGAGGCTCTGCACTGTCAGTGCAGAACCTAATATGGAGCTTGAACTCACAAACGAAGAGATCACAACCTGAGCCAAAATCAAGAGTAGGCACTTAACTGACTGAGCCACCCAGGCACTTCAAACTTTGTTTTTATTTCAATGAGATCTTCTACTCAAGCCAAAACACTTGTAGTTAAATTAATTGTGTAAAGAGCTAAACAAAGGACCTAATCTGCATTTCAGGAGGCTAATTAGCGGTTTTCTCTCAGCTTAAGATTCTAGAACAAAATCTTTCTACTTCTAGGCTTCCTGTCTATTTTCTTGGCTGATTTAAATTTCTGCTTCAGAAATTTAGGGAGGGACTTTAAGAAAATATTGCCCAACTTTCCGGAGTTCTGTCCATAACACAGCTTGATTTTCATTTTTATTATTTTTGCTAATCAAATACCTCAACAAATTTAATGAAGCCATAGTCCTATCTGAGTTTTGCAGTCAATCTGGTTTAACATCCTTTGAAAGAAAGAATATCAAATCTGGAAGGGAAGTCAACTGTGGCCCTGCTATTAAGTGTTTTATTTTATGACATATCAATTTAATTTTGATATTTTTTAAATGTGTTTTTATTTATTTCTGAGAGAGAGAGAGACAGGATGAGCAGGGGAGGGTCAGAGAGAGAGGGAGATACAGAATCTGAAACAGGCTCTAGGCTCTGAGCTGGCAGTCAGTACAGAGCCCGACGCCGGGCTCGAACCCACGAGCCGTGAGATCGTGACCTGAGCGAAATGAGAGGCTTAACCGGCTGAGCCACCCAGGCACCCCAAATTTTGATATTTTGAATATGAAAGCCTTCCCTACCTGAATGGTTACTTATAATCAATAAGCATCTAAATAATGTGTATTTTCCTTATGAATCCAACTTGTTAACATACAATTGAAGCACAGATAAACCTTTTTTCCTCGATGTCTCAAAGGGGCAAAATGTCATTACTTTCATTTTATTTTGAGTGATTTCTAATAGTTGGTGTATGTGCCTTGCATCTTCAACCTGCTAATTGAAATAAACCCAAGCCTTCTTTAAAGACTGGCTCTGTGGGATTTTATATCTCTTTGTTGAAGATTGAATTTCCTCTACTGCAGTCTCAGTTTTTTATCCTTGTTTCCTTGATGAAATTTACCAGAGAGTGAACGTTCAGATTCCCTCCATTCCAGGTGCAAGGAATACGTCTCTCTGGGAGTTGTGGTAATTTTGCAAATAATCACTCTAGTCACAGAAGTCACTATATCACATAGAGAAAAACAGAGGCCTTCAAGAGGACACTATATTTCCAGTTCTCCAGATTATCTTTGTTCCAGGCTGAAAGATCCCATACCAATCCCACAGCAGCTATGCAGGTCTTCTAGGTCCATACTGCTAGGCATGGTGAGGGGATCCTAGAGAATCCAGTTCTGAGTCCTGCTGGCCTTGGATTTCAGCCCCTCTCTACCCAACCCACCTGAAAATTTGCCTTTGCTAACTAATTAACCTGTTTATATAAATTATTGTCTTTGTTTTTATTGGATGAGTAGATAGATAAATAGATATCAAAGAAGAAGTTCAAATTAGAACATTGTTTTCTACTGTTTCAATCAATAGTTACTTAAACATCCACAGACACTTTCAATTTCTATTGAAGTTTAACTTTGTCACGTTGCATAGGATGTATTTTTCAGGAGAAAAATATAGCTACTATTGAAAATAATCAAAATACACTCACACAGCAAGGAGACAGTGATTGTGCATAACCCTAAGAAAATCCATATGATGTTAAAAACCACTATACAATTTTGGAAAATAAAAAGTGACCACAAACAGCATGAATTAGTAAAATTCAAAGGTGACCTTTCAAAATAATTTTTTTGCTCAATTGAACATAAACTGAGACCTCCAAATCATGAAAATAAAAATGCTATCAATGTCACAAGTTTTATAAAAAATTCTCAAATCTTAAAAAATTTTATTAGTTTATTCAAGCTCCAACTCAATGCAGCTTATAGCAACTACCTATTTAGATTTTCCACTTTAAGCGAATGAAAGAGCATGTATGAAATTTTAAAATTTTAGCTTTCCATGAATTTCTGCATTTTTTCAGGATAGAATGTTCCTTTTAAGAAGATGATATTCTTCCCCTGGGAAATTAGATCTATATCTTCTCTGAAAAAACAGTAGGAAGCAATGTTTTATCAGGAAGGTACATCTTATTGTTGTCCTCTATTTCTCACTGAAATAGTGGCATGTGTGTCAATGGCCACACTTGGGGTCCCTGCTGCCATTACAAATGAGTATGAAGCCATTTCCCTGGTGGAAATAGCTCCAGGACTGACATTTCTTTAAAGCGAGGGGAGTTGGTGTTCCTCCAAATACAATGACACTAAATGCGTCCCCACTTCCCCACTTTTCAGATTAAGAATCCCAAGAAGGATAAGAACTGAAATGCAGCTTAGGTTAATATAGGACAATTCTGCTTGTAATTGTAACTTTTTATATAATTGGATTAGGCACCTAGTGGACTTCATACCTAATATTCATCAACCTTACAATAGTTGTAAAGATCCAAAATAGTGATGGATTTGGGACGCCTGGGTGGCTCAGTAGATTGAGTGACCGACTTTGGCTCAGGTCATGATCTCGCAGTTGGTGGGTTCGAGCCCCACGTCAGGCTCTGTGCTGACAGCTAGCTCAGAGCCTGGAGCCTGTTTCAGATTCTGTGTCTTCCTCTCTCCGACTCTCCCCTGCTCATGCTATCTGTCTGTCTGTCTGTCTGTCTCTCTCTCTCTCTCTGAAACAAATAAAAAATATTAAAAACAAAAACAAAATAGTGATGATTTCTAAGTAAAAAATGTAATTCAAACTAATATTTTTTCTTAGATATAATTTATTCACCTCTTGCTCCATTGAGATGGGAGTACATTTTATGGACAATGAAAATTAATCTGCTAATAAGTTAAGAAAAAATAATTCTCCTCAATCAGGACTTTGTTTCTGCAGTCATTTCGCCTCACAAGTTTGTCTTTCTAAATTAGCTATTTTAATCACTATTCACATACTGTGCCAAGCATTAAGAAATCTGTCTTCTTGCCTTTTATAGATGCATATGAGGCTTTAGTAAATGTACTGTTCCATTTATAATAATATAATAAGTAGGTAAATACTGTATTTTTCCTGCTTGCCAATAATGGAAAGTTTTACTGTATTGAAAGCTGAAACTATTTTCTGAGGGCACCTGGGTGGCTGAGTCGGTTAAGCTTCCAACCCCTGATTTCAGCTCAGGTCACAATCTCAGGGTCCCGAGCTTAAGCGTCAGCTCTGCTCTGGGTGTGGAGCCTGCTTAAAATTCTCCCTTTTTCCCCCTGACTTTTGCTCATGCTTTCTCTCTCTTTCTTTCTCTCTCTGTCTCTCTGTCTCTGTCTCTCTGTCTCTCTCTCTCTCTCTCTCTCTCTCTTTCAAAAAAAGTTTAGAATTTATTTTCTTGGTCTTATTTAGCAACCACATACCTTTTATAATGGAACTCATCCTTTTTCTTTTTTCCCCCTTTTTTCCATTAATGATTTTGGTGATGAAATAAAAAACATTCATTTATTCATTCTTCTATTTAGTCAATAGTTATTAAATTCTTATCTGACTAGCTACTACATAAAGTAAGACAAATAAAAACTGTGAGCTTTAAAAATCCTTTCATCAGTTACTGTTAATTTTTTCAATTCTATTCTAATAATTAAAAATAAGAAGTATATTTGTAAATAACCAAATGACTTTCAATGGCAGATACCTAAACATTTGATAAAGTTTATCTATTAAAACATTTCTTCAAATATTTTTTAAAAATTCTATTGTTTATCAGACCAAAGTATAATTGAGAAAAATCTGTATAATGCAAATAACTCATATTCAATTGTCTCTTATTTTAACTCAATGTACTTTAAGATAAAAATGACCATATTCACAAAATTTTGAAAAAAGAAAACAAATTAACAAATAACCATTGAAAGACATTCTTGATTAAACAGAATTTCTTCAGAGAGCTTTAAAAAAGTCATAAAATTTAAAATTAATAATTTCATCGAGTTTGAAGACTATCTGAACAGCTATGCTTGATTTTGCCATTCATGCAACTGTATTCAATTTGACTTAGTGTCTGATTCTGTTTTTACTTGGTTCTCAGTTTCTCCTGCTCTATGGACATTCAAGGAATTAATGCAAGATCATGTTTGTTTTTATTTTATAGCTTTGGGTGAAAAATTTCCAACTACTAATCTATTGTCCTAGAAAGATTAAACTGTATAAAAACATTGAGAAGTAAAATATTTTTATTTCTGTGCTAAATATATACCTATCTATTAATCACTGGATATAAGAGTAGTTTGTAGTTTGAACAGTCTTCTCAGAAGAAGGAAATAGAAAAAAAATTACACTGTAGAATGAGCATATTTTTCTAAGCCTCAGTGAATTGCCACAATCCTTCTTAAGGTTGAGCCAACTTCTTATATGTTATCCTGTGACTTTTCATTGTCATGAAACATCTTTGAGAATTTTCTTCGTGTGAAATTTGACTGACATCACTTCCCCTGAAACATCTTCATCCTTTCTGTCACGGTTTGTTTCCTCCTGTTTGTTGGTAAATTCACCTTTACTGAAATTCCTTGACTGCTTATCTCAAGTCTCTGAAACCATGGTAGTATCAACATTTCCATGGCCATCCTTTTCTTCTAGAACTCCATCTGTATTATATTTGAATTCAACTACCAGTGTTGACTTTTTATGGCCTTGAACTCATATTTTTGTTGCCCAATTACTTCCTTCTGTTACCCATTTTGTAAAAGTCACTTAGGTTTATCACTAGGAGATAAGAAGGTAACACAACTACAGGTGTGTTGTCTGTATAGACTGAACATAAGACGGGCTGTGACCAATCACCATCAGGCTTCAAAGTACATGAATGTAACTTTCACAGATGATGAGCCTGTTACTTATACAGTGATCTATGAACTGAAGAACCAGCTGTAATTATGCACTTTATTGCATTGATCACAGTTAACACACATAAGTAACACATTTGAATCATATTTTTGAGGAGATTAATTTTAATTAACAATAGTAAGTAGAATTTGTGTGAACATCATAAACATGCAAAGTGAGGACAGCCATCAATTGCTTCATATGGAAACAATTTTAAAAACCTAAATATATACATTTTCTTTGTGTTCTGTGAACACTGAAAAATGACCCCAAACAATAACAAGATATATATTTCCTCTATTTAACCAAAAAGAGGTTTTATGGACAGTTAATATTTTCTCCGTCTCTCTAGCCCTGTTTACCCCAAAAGTGTTACTGTGTGCATTTTAAATAACAGATATCGAGAGACAAGGGGCACCTGGATGGCTCAGTCTGTTAAGTGTCCAACTATTGGGTTCAGCTCAGGTCATGATCTTGAGGCCTCATGAGTTTGAGCCCCATGGTCAGGCGCTGCACTAGAAGTGTGGAGCCTGCTTAGAATCCTCTCTTTCTCTTCTTCTTTACCCCTCCCCCACTTGTGCTGTCTCTGTCTCTCAAAAATAATGATTTAAAAAAAACTTAAAAAAAAACAAAGAGACTTATTTTAAAGGAAATTTTATTTTGTAGCAATCTTCTTTGTGATCATTATGGATATTTGCATTGTGTGCCTATTTTTGCTTATTTCTTATAAACTCTTACAGATCTTGTATTCCTCTTTCAATGTCCCACAAGCAAAATAACAAATGCATTCAATTCTGGGACATTTTTGGTACATTTTGTCAATATCTAGATAATCAATTTTTTACATTTTTTAACTGGTGTACATATAGCAGAGATGAATGACTTAGTGTATATCACAGGTACTCTTGCCAGAGCTGAAATGGAAACAGGAGGAGAAAATTATTCAGCCACTCTCACACTACTGTACTTTATTCTTAAATAATTGCAAGCAATTACTGGGAAATGCAACTGATGAAGAAAATGTTTCCTCCCAGTGGGAACAGAATTTTTGATATGCAGAGTGGCTTTAGTCAGGAGTTAAAGTACTCCCTTGAGATGTGGTTCATTCAGTTTCCTGGTGGGGTCCACTCATACAAAGTGTGAAATGGCAGGGGGTCATCAAGCAAATGTCTGGTTAGAAAACATTTTACGGCAATCTCGTGGCATGCCAGTATCAAACACAGGAACAAAAGAGGCAAGGATGGAGGAGCATGGAGAGGTTAGAAAAGCAAATATTCCCTATTAAATATAGGCAAGCTGGTGAACAAACCTATTTGATACAAGAAGCAAAGTTGACAGTTCTCATTCTGGAAGGTTGTACTTTTACTGTGTAATCTGCATTTCACTCAAATGGTATTCTTTTCTGCCCTAATGTTTCTATAAAGAATATTATCATTGCTTATATTTCTAATACTTCAGTAATTATATGTATAATTATACACACACACACACATATATATGAAATTAAGGGTATAATCCCCTTTCCTTAGTAACTTCCTCATTTCATGTTATTTATCTTACAGACTCCAAATATATCAGTAAATAATGGGGTATCAGTTAAGCCTTTTCCCATTACTCTAGATTTTAAAAAAGTGGAAACAGAATTATTAACTAGGGGCCAAAGCTCAAGAAGGCAGGTGTCAGGTACTGTACATTCCAAAGAGAGCCATTATTCACCAGGGCAGGCATTAACTACAAGCTTACTGAGCAACGGAAAGAAGTATACACCAAGTACTGCACCAATACTCCATTCTTTTCCAAAATATATAAAGTAAACTAAGAGGAGGAAGAGAGCAAAATTCTGAGTCAGGGGTCTTTTTTTTTTTGTCCTCAAGAAAACTACTGTGGTTCTCCAGACCCATAAAATAGAGGGACATTCATTGCCTCCTTTACTAGTTCAACCTAAGGGAAGCTGTTTTAAGAGTGCCACATAAAACGGATGCTTAAGATGGTGAGGCTAATATCTTGTTTCCTGGATAGTCTTCTAATAAAGTTGACAATCAGAGGGACTACCATTCTTGGGAGATCCTTCCTTTCACTCCCCTCCCCTCCCCTCCCCTCCCCTCCCTTCNTCATGGTGGGAATTTAGTGAGATCTGTGACCTCTTACAAATTTCAAGTAGACCATACAGTATTGTTAATTACAGGCATCCTGCTATACATTAGACCTCAGAACTTGTTTATCTTACATAACTGAATATTTGTATCCTTGGCGAACATATCCCCGAACATATCCCTGAACATATCCCCTTTTATCTCCCCTCCTAATCTCTTACAACTACCATTCTACTGTCTGCTTCTATGAGTTTGATTATTTTATTTATTTTTCACTTTTAATTTTTTTGTAATGTTTTATTTATTTCTGAGAGTGAGAGAGAGAGAGAGAGAGAGAGAATGAGCAGGGAAGGTTCAGAAAGAGAAGGAGATACAGAGTCTGAAACAAGCTGCAGGCTCTGAGCTGGCTGTCAGTACAGAGCCAGACGCAGGGCTCGAACCCACAAACTGCGAGATCATGACCTGAGCCAAAGTCGGATGCTTAACCGACTGAGCCACCCAGGCACCCCTGAGTTTGATTATTTTAGATTCCACACACAAACCAAATCATGTAGTATTTGTCTTTCCAAAGCTCACTTATTTCATTTAGCATAATGTTCATCTTGTTTTGTCACAAATGGCAGAATTGCTCTCTTTTTTAATGTTAACAGTCTATTTATATATATATATGTGTATATATATATGTATATATATATATATATATAAATTCCTTATTTATTCCTTTGTTTTAAGCACATTAAATCACACTTTTCTCTGGAAAGAAAGGAAATCAGTGAAAAGCTGTGTTCATGCACTTGAAGATGGAAAGGATAACTCAGATACACAAGACAGATTCAAGTGTACACAGAGTAATTTGAAAACTTGTGAATGTATTCCCAGAAGAACAATAAGAACAATTTAATTTACCAGTGAATCTACATTAACAATTTTTACCTTATGTGCAATTCAAAGATACAAGTTATTAAAATTTAAAATATATTTACCTTACTGAATTTGAAAACCTCAAAGAAAATATTAATATTCTGTGATGGCAAAATATTTAAAATTGTGTATAACCTTGTTTTTAAAGAAAGGATACGGCACAAATGAAAAAGTTGGGCTACATAAATTATAGTTTAGGCCTACAATCATAGTTGGTGGCTTTAAGCAGGCATGACTTTAACTGTACAGACTCAAGGCTTCAGATTGTCTAGTTCAAATTCACACTTTCACTTTATTTTGAGTCCAAGGCCAAATTCCTAATATGTCTGTGGCTGTGTCTTTCTTAGTAAAAAGCAATAAATGGTGATAATAATCATGCCTAACTATCTCATAAGGTAGGTATAAAGATTAAATGCAATAACACAAGTCATGACCAAGGACAGTTTTTAACTAATTCTGAACACCTAATATATGATCTCTAATATTCCTGTATTAAAAAGAAAGTACATTATTACTAATTTTTGAGTTAAAAATTCAAAATACAGTGTTTTATAACTTTTCCTTAAGTAAAGTCATCCCCCAACATGGGTTTTGAACTCACAACGTTGAGATTGAGAATCTCACACTCCAACTGAGTCACCCTGGTGCCACGTTTATAAGTTTTCTAATGTCAGAAAAACAAAATTATTACAGATGGTTTCCTCTAAGATGTGGAATTATGTATATTTTTATTATTTTTCACCTTTAAAGGTAAATTTATAGTAATATATAATCCTAAAAATTTTAATGTTTATTGTTGAGAGAGACATAGAGAGAGAGAGAGACAATGTGAGTGGGGGAGGGGCAGAGAGAGAGAGAGACAGAGACACAGAATCCAAAACAAGTTCCCGGCTCTGAGCTGTCAGTACAGACTCCCAAGCAGGGCCTGAACCCACAAGCCAGGAGACCATGATCCGAGCTGAAGTCAGACATTCAAACAACCTAACCATTCAGGCACCCCTAGTAGGTATATAATCTAAATTAAGTTAAATTATGAATATTATCCAGAGAAGAAATGTAAAATCTTCCATTTCTTAAAAAGTCACAAATCTGGTTATTATTGGTTTGATAAGTGTGACCAAATAAAGTAGAAATATTAATTAAAAATTGAAGTTATAATAAGACTCTCTTTAAAAATCTAAAATTACATGATAAAATAACTACCCAGATCTATAATATTACCATTACACACTTCATGTTATCAGAAATATTTGGTCTAGTTATCAGTGATAAACACAATGTGTTTTCTCTCTCAATCTTTGCAACCTAAGCTTGGGAAGAAAATAAAAGAAAAAATCTGAATAAGAAAGAAAAAAAAGTAGGTTGTCAGATCCTCAAACCTGGATCTGGGTTGCCAAGAATTGCAGAAAACACCTTTATATGCTTGACATGCCCATTTCCTAATGCCTACTTCTTTTCAATAAGTAATGATTGGAATTGTTCACATTATAACAGGATCAAAATGGAAATTACGATCATGCTCAACAATTCCCAGGGCCATAGAGTGAGATGAAAATGTGTGTTATCTTATGTTTGCACTAGTCTCTGTAGAATAACTCAAGTTAGCTTGCACATGAAAGACCGAAGGAGAAAATATAATGCAACTGGCAACGTATTTCTTGAGAGGTGATAATCAGTACTCAGCTAAATAGAGTGAAGCTCACTGGGATGAAGAAAGTGAAAGACTATTCAAAAGCACTTCTGTTCACTTAAATGGCCAGCATAAAGAAAATATTAATAGACAGGTGTGCACTGTACTATTACTGCCTTTCCAAAATTTGTTATAGCATTAAGCATGATTTTGAATTATTCCTCAAGACGACATTGAAATATGTTCGTTATTTAAAATGCACACCTTTATAATATTTCTTTTATCTTCTCCACTGTGACTCTTTTCCATCTAGCTTTCTCATGTAAATTGCTGGCTGCCTATTATTTGTCGTTTCAGCTACTTCCCGTCTTTCGTGCTTCTGTGTATTATTTTGTTGCATGTCTCAGGAGAAAGAAATTTTAATAACTTTTATTTTAACCACATCCCTCATTTTTATTTTTATGCTGGGAACTTACGTGCTTTTATATATTGCCATAGTTTGTGCTGGAAGATTTTAATTTTTAATAAGTATTTTCCTACTGCATAATCTGTTTCTTCTGACTTTTGCATTTAGAGATAAGATATTTTCCCCTGAAGTTGTTGCATTTTTAAAGATTCATTGACTTATTTTAATCTTGCCATTCTACTGTCTAACATAATCCAAACTCAAGGTTAGATCAAAATTTTATAAATAGCTATGTTTTTCTTTTCTTTCTTTTCTTTTTTTTTGAAAGAAGACAACAAACATTTTCAGATGATATTTTTTCTCTAATAATTTAAAATTCATGAAAAGTGTATATCTCTCTATATACACACATACACACAAACACATATTACTTTCTGACAATGCCAATGAATTATTTAAAAATTTTCAAAAGATATGTTTTCCATTAAAATATAGTATGGTGATAAAATATATACTCCAATCCCATTTCCAAGTGCTTTAATATATTGGTAACACCTCACACACTGTGTCTCAAGAACTTACTATTATTTACCCCATTTCATATTTAAAAAAGGCAAAACGTGAGACTGAGTAACTGATGTAAGATGATACAGACGGTAAGTAGCAGATCCCAGGCCATCTAGTTCCAGAGCACATAACTTGTAACTGTTATTGTGAGTGTTGTATTCCTTAATACCTTAACAAGGAAACAAAACTTCTTAGAACTGGGTATACTCAAAATGAGCCCTCTTAAGGGATAATAAAAAATAGTTAAAATTTTTGAGAAGTTTCAGTACTAAAATAATTTTAATTATACTACGTTTAAAAACATTACATGAGGGGTGCCTGGGTGGCTCAGTTGGTTAAGTATCAGACTTCGGCTCAGGTCATGATCTTACATCTCATAAGTTTGAGCCCCGCATCAGGCTCTGTGCTGACAACTCAGAGCCTAGAGCCTGCTTCATATTCTGTGTCTCCTTCTCTCTCTGCCCCTCTCCCACTCCCAGTCTGTCTCCCTCTCTCTCTCAAATATAAATAAACATGATAAAACAATGAAAAAAATTACATGAATGAAATAATTTAACCCATAACAGGTGTTATCGCATCCTGATTTTGGAGATAAGTCACCTGTGGCTTAAATGATATTAACTGATCAACCTAAGGTTACGCAGCTTGAGAGGGGTAATTCCAGGGAGGATTCTAACTTAGGAAATCCAGAAGGCACAGTTATTTACAAGATGCCATTTTAACCTTTCTCGGTTATATCAGTTGGTTGTTCACTGGCCCAAATATGAATAAGTAATATTTAATGGTTTCAACTCATATTTAAACTGCTATTTTAGGCTATGGAGAATCTGTCTTTAAGACTTTTCCATTTGAAGAGGTATGATTCTTGAAGGTCAGAGTAGTAGAAGAAAGCCTTAAAAGGAAAGCAACAATGAACCAATGTCAAGACTTGACAAATGCTCAATGGATACTTGAAATAAAAACTCATAGTAGTAGGGTACTGATAAGAAAAACACATCTATAGGAAAATGTCAGGTTTTGTAAATAAATGCACATGCACAAAACATAACGTTTCATAAATAGAACTTCTATTTGTCTAGAAATCATGTACACATGTAAAAATGCCATTTTCTGACTAGGAAATCCAAAGAACATTGTGCTTTAACCGTTGCTGTGGAGGTACATCTGCCTGCATTATCCTTTGCTTTGGACTATCTATGGAACAAAGAGCCCTTGAAATGAAAGCTGCCTCTTACCCCTGGTATTAACTAAGATCCTACAAAATCATCTCATAATGCTAGCTAAAACCATGGGGAACATGGGTGGGTTATCAGAGTAGAAGTCATGAAAATCAGTCTCAGCTGGTTATCAGTTACACAAGTACATGAAGACCATAGCCACCACTTTCTCTTTCTTTGTTGTGTGTATATATATATATGTATGTCTTAGCATGTGCATAAATTTTCTAGTTTTTATTTTCATCCTCCACCATTTTATATTGGGGTCTATATGAATACATTTTTCATGTGGTTTACCTCAATCAGAACAAAAAAACACTATCTGAGAGGGGAAAAACCCTATTCACATATCCCAGAATGCAGTAAATAGAACATATGGGATTCTATCTCTATGGGTAGGAATCGCATGTGGATTCAGTTAAGCACACATTGTTGTTTGGTGGAATTTTAAAATAAATGAACGTGAACAATGGTGTGTGGATGTTGGACCACCAAAGTATTGAATATAATGAATATTACATTTTTTTGTCTTTCCTGTCTTCTTTCTGTTTTTTTTTCTAGTAAGAGAAACCATTTTTTTCTGTGAAAACAATCTTTTTGCACAATAGATAATATTAATGGGAGTGTCACTCATACTCACAGGACATGACCCACCTCAGGCCTGACAAACGGCCTCTTGCTGCCTCTGTGGGATACAGCACAAGAGTTAAAAGTGTTAAAAGTTGTCCCACTATGGTGCTGTCTTGGTAAAAAAACGTTTATTTGCTTTTGTCAACCAGATACCTTGACCTGCCCTGGCCGGGGCCATTTCTTTCCACCCTGCTAAGCTATGACCCGCTAAGCTTCAAATAATTTCCTTTCCTACTTTCATTATTCAGAGAAACTTTGTAGTTTGTACAGCCACAGATATAAGGAAACATTTGTGGTTTTCTTTCCATCAGTGCTCATTATGCCCACTCTTGTTTCTTAAGACATCAGATTCATAAAAAATAATAACTTTCTAGGGAATGAAGTCTCCTATTGCTCTTAACATGAGCAACAGCAAGTGCTTTAAAGTTGCTCATCATATATTTTTGCCTTCATATTGTAAATATTAGTGTGATTTGAATATAATGGATATATTTACTTTCTTCTAGAGAATTTAATAAGATCCTAAATAAGCTCTGCTACATTTAAAGGTTTTTTTTAGCTTTTCTTTAAAATATTATTTCTTAGGGGTGCCTGGGTGGCTCAGTCGGTTGGGTGTCCGACTGTGGCTCAGGTCATGCATGATCTCACAGCTTGTGGGTTCTAGCCCTGCGCTGGCTCTGTGCTGACAGCTTGCTCAGAGCCTGGAGCCTGCTTCACATTCTGTGTCTCCCTCCCTCTCTGACCCTCCCCTGCTCACACTCTCTCAGAAAAATACATACATACATACATACATATATACATACATACATACATACATACATAAAGATTATTTCTTAGAAATGAATCTAACATCTTACAAAAACTTTAAGTCAGGGGGCACCTGGGTGGCTCAGTCGGTTGAGTGTCCGACTTCACTCAGGTCATTGAAACAGGGTGATTGTCAAAGAGACCACCAAACAACGAATAGAAGTGAGGCAAGATTTTATTTATGGCCGGGCCAAAACTGATCTCCTGGTCTTACGGAGAAATGCAGAGAATGGCCCCGAACAAAGGTGGCAGTGAGCTTATATGGATCTGAGTAAGGCAGAATATGTCATTATTTAGTTAACCAATTACATTCTACAGCACACCATGGTAACCAAGTGCGTTGTGACACTCAGGTGTTAGTTTTGGCAGAGGCCTATCAATTTTAAGTTCTTTGTCTTGGAATGACCAACCGTAATTAGACATTTGAGAGGCCATAGGGTAGTGACTACGTGATAGACTACCAGGGTAGAATGGTGACGTGGTGTGCTGTAATCTTACTACAAGGTGTGGGTGTGGTCAGCCAGAACAGGGAAGTACAAGCTTGCTGAGGGGATTTACAGAAGCAGAAATAGCATATTAGTATTTAACCGTGTTTGAGGTTAACCCACAACAGTCATGATCTCACAGCTTGTGGGTTCGGTCCCGTGTAGGGCTCTGTGCTGACTACCAGCTCAGAGCCTGGAGCCTGTTTCAGATTCTGTGTCTCCCTCTCTCAATGACCCTCCCCTGCTCACGCTGTCTCTCTCTCTCTCAGAAATAAATAAAACATTAAATATTTTTTTAAATAAAAAAAACCCTTTAAGTCAGTACAACATTGGGATGATATAATTATTCTAAGATTTATTTATTTTTAGAGAGAGGGACAGCACAAGTTGGGGAGAGGGACAGAGGAAGAGAAAGAATCCCAAGCAGGATCCACGCTCAGCACAGAGACCCATTCAGGGCTCAATCTCACCACCCTGGGATCATGACTTGAGCCAAAAATAAGAGACATTGCTCAACTGCTCAACTGACTGAGCCACCCAGGCCCTTTGGTTAATCATTGATCTATAGCAGGCGTAGAACATTTCTGGACTGTGAGATGTAAGTGGAACTTTGTAGTTGTGCTTTAGCAGCTTTTGTTTTCCAGTCTAAAAAGCTAAGTGCATGAAGTAAAATAACCAGCATCATCCCCTGCTTTTTCTGCTTTTGGCTATCATGGTGTGAGTAATGAGATTCTTAAATCTGCTTCAGCTACCCAGTGAGGATGGTAGTAGACCAGAAAGATGAGAATTGCTTGAGCTTTCCCTGTTGTTGTTGAGCACTGGAAACTTCACCTGCCTCCTTCCAAATTGCTAAGTAAGATTTCTGTTTGTTTGTGCAGCCTGGTACTGACCAAAACTTGAAGGCGTGTTCTTGGTAAATCTATATGTGAGTCCTGTCCACCATGATGGGAATGTGTTCCAGGTACTGTGTAAGACACAACATGTCTTTTTGGCATGTGTATGTGCTGGCCCAAGTAAGAGAGACAGTAAATGCCTTAATTGTGTAAGTCACTCCAGCCGGATATCATATTTTCAGCAAAAAACAAATTGATATTTAAAAAAACTCTGAAAAAATACAGAGTAGTTAGCTGTTTTTCTTGCAATAAATCACTATAAATGAATGACACAAATTAGTAATATTTAAAATATGAATTGTCATGAACACTTTTTATCATCTATGTTTCAAAAGACAATGTCAAAATGCAAAATAAGCAGACATTATTTTGACTACAACTTTACACATTTTAATACTTATTTAGTGTCTTGATAATACCTGTTTATATCTACTTCAATTGAATTTTTATTATTTTACACTGATAACTATGTCATTTCTCTACATATTAGGAAGTAACAATTTGGCTATTCTATAGTTGACCTAAAATAATGTGACAATGTTTGTAAGAATGCTATTCTGGTTACAATCTCTATACAAAAGAATATGAGGGCTTATAACAAAAGAATTCAGGGTACTAAATGAAAATAAAAATTAAAATGAGTCCAGAAACTATAAAGTCTACATAACATACAATGATTAAAGCCTCACTTCCTTCCTCATTTAATAAAAATATACATATGTATAAATTATTATGTAGCAACAAATATATAAATGTATAAATACACATATAATTATATTTAAATATTATAAATAAATATAAATTTTATAATTGTAATGAAATGAATGTCATGTAGTCAGTTTATAGGAGGATCTTATTTTTTACCCATTCCATCACCCTATGTCTTTTAATAGGAGCGTTGAATCCATTTACATTCAAACTAATTATTTATAAACAGGGACTTGTCATTTTGTTACTTGTTTCACAATTGTTTTTGTAGTTTTCTCTGTTGTTTTCTTCCCTTGCTCTCTTCTCTCATAGTTTGCTGGCTTCCTTTAGTGTTATAATTCAGTTCCTTTCTCCCTCCTTTTTGAATACCTATTATTGGATTCTTGATTTGTACCATTGGGTTTATATATAACTTCTTGTGCATGTAACAGCCTATATTAAGTTTGTGGTTGCTTAAGTTTGAACCCATTCTAAAAGAGCTAAATGTTTACTCTGCTCTTTTCACATCCAGGCATTAGGTATACAGTGTCATACTGTTTATCCTTTTATCTTGTGAATCTTTTGACTGATTTTTATAGATATGTTTAATTTTACTGCTTTTGTGCTTCCCACCTTACTTACATCCGTTTATGATCTTTCCTTTCCACATAAAAAAATCACATTTAACATTTCTTATAAGGCTGGATGAGTGGGTTGAGTGTTCCTTTAGCTTTTGTTTGTCTATAAAACTTTATTTCTCCTTTTATTCCGAATGATAGCTTTGCTGGATAGAGTATTATTGGTTGCTGATATTTTTTTCTCTCAGCACTTTGACTATATCTTATCATTCCCTTTGGGCCTACGAAGTGTCTGCTAAAAATCATCTCATAGCTTTATGGGGGTTCCTTTGTAAGTAACTGTTTTCTTTTTTCTTGCTGCTTTTAAAATTCTCTATCACTATTTTTTGCTATTTTAGTAACTATGTTTCTTGGTATGAACATCCTTGGGTTGATTTTGTCGGCAGCTTTCCTTGCCTTGTGGATCTGGATCTCCGTTTCCTTCCCCAGATTAGGAAAGTTGTCAGCTATTATTTCTTCAAATATGTTTTCTTCACCTTTTTCTCTCTCTTCTCCTGGGATCCTTATAATGTGAATATTGCTACACTTGATGGTGTCACTGGGATCCCTTAATCTATTTTCATTTTTTATTAATCTTTTTACTTTCTCTTGTTCCACTTGATTGCTTCCCATTACTCTATCCTCCAGATCACTGATCCATTCTTCTACTTCATCTAGTCTACTCTTACTCTCTCTAGTATATTTTTAATTTTAGTTATTGAGTTCTTCATCTCTGATTGGCTCTTTTTTATGTTTTCTATCACTTTTGAGGGTCTCACTGAGGTCCTCCACTTTTTTCTTAATTCCTGTGAGTATCTTTATGAACATTACTCTAAATTCTTTATCAGGCATATGACTTATCCTTGCTTCATTTAGCTCTTTTACTGTGATTTTGTCATGTTATTTCATTTGTGACATATTCTTCTGTCTCTTCATTTTGTCTAACTCTGTGTCTGTTTTTATGTTTTAGGAAAGTCAGCTATGTCTCCTGATCTTGCAGGTAGTGGACTTATGAAGAAGAGGTGCTTTGGTGTCCTATAGTGCAATATCCCCTGTTCACCAGAACCTGGTCCTTCAGAGGTGTCTCCTATGTGTGTTGCATGCACCCTACAGTCATGCCTACTTTTGCTACTTTTGCTTTCAGTTCAGTTATTTGCAGTGGCTCTCTTTGTCTGCTGTGGGTAGGGTTTGGTCTCTGCTTTGTTAATGAGCTATCTGGGCTTGAGTAGAGTCAGAATATTCATTTGCCAGGGCTGTGGGAGTACTGAACTACAAGGCACTCTCCCTGTATTGTCTCCTGGAAGGATTTCATTGGAATAGAAGGTCTGTGGTCAGACCAGATGTCTGTCCCATGCCCACTGTTGAGGTCTCAGTTGAACTGGTGTGTGTTGTTATCTTCCCCTCTGCCTGGGATGGGAGTCACTTTATAACAGTGCCGACCCCTGTTGGGGCTGGTTGCTCAATGCCATGTTTGTGGCACTGATGTGGATGGACTCCTACCAAAGGCAGGTGGAAGAGGAGGAGTCCAAGAAAAGCCTGAGTACAGAGCATGTGGTGTTAGCAAAGATTGCCCAGGTCTGCTGTTGGAGGGGACCTGGAGCCAATTTGGTTGGCTGACATGGGTTAGTTGGATGGGGTAAGCCTGTAGAAGAGCCCAGGTACAGGGAGCACTGTTAGCAAGGTAGAGAATTTTCATGCTACACTGGTTACTGCAGGTGACTCTCTATTTAGGCTGGGAGGTGGGGGAAATAAATGGTGACTGCCAACTCTTATGTTCTTGGAGAAGTGTCCCAAAGACCCCTATGCCTCCAGCACACATTCTGATATTATTAAGCAAATCTCCCTCCAGTATATCCGAGGCATTTTTCAAAAACTGCTTCTATAGTGTATCTCTGTGGGCTGTGTTGTACTGTCCCTTTATGGATGGGAACTCAGTTTTCTCTAGTGCTCTAGAGCCAAGCCCATTGATTTTTAAAGTTCCAGGTATTAAGTCATACTGAAAGTAAGAACTCTAGAAGTTATGCCCCTCTGGTCTTCAAAGCCAAATGTTATGGGAATTTGTCTTCCCAGTGCAAGTCCCCCATACCTGGGGTGCCTGGGGTGAGTTTGTTCCTCTCCCTTCTCTGTGTTTATGGTGACTCTCCCTTGAGTGGACAATTTTGCAGGTCACCTTGGCTCCTGACCATATCTCTGCCCTTCCTACTATTTTTGGTGTATCCTTTTTTCTATGTTTATCCGTGGAGAGTCTATTCTGCCAATTATTGAGTCATTTTCTGTATTATTTCCATTGATGTAGGTGTTATCTAGGTGTATCATGGGACCAGGGGAGTTTAGGATTCTCCTGTTCTACTATCTTCCCCAGAAATTCCTTTTATAATTTTTTAGGGTAGCATTTAAACCCTTAACTATGTATTAGATAGTGTGCTGAGTCCTTCTACATATGGTCTTATTTAATTCTACTGACAACCTTATAAAATAAGTGATTTTCTGGAGTTCACATAGCTACTGAATAGCCTGGACAGATTTAAATCTATGGCTATTCCAAGCCTATCTTAACTTATACTTTAGGTTGCATCATCCCCTTTAAAATTTCTTGAAGAAACATAGAATCATTATTAATATTACTATGAAAATTGCCCAATTTAATTCATTCTGGTAGTTTTGCCATTTTAACTATGCTGAAATAGGAAAGAATATTAGTCTTACAATAGATGGTACTTAGAACTGCTATCGGCCAGGTGACAATCACTACTCAATAACATTGGACACTTCTCTTGACATTTGCAGGTAAGGAAAAAGAATCATTAGCACTGGAGCCATAGCATAGATGAAATAGATGGAAATAATTTTTAGTATTATAACAATATTATTAGCACTCATTTATTATCAAGTGCTAATTCTGCCAAGCCTTTTTCTAGTTTATATATATGCTTTGATACTCATAACATTTCCCAAGGCAAGACTTTTCCATCCATGTTTCACAGATGTGTATTACTTTCATACAAGTTCTCACTTCTTAGTGATGGAATCAGGATTTGAACTCAGATATCTGAGATCTCACAGGAGTAAGATCTGGAATTTTAATAAGTATGTGTTTGATATTTCACTCTTATGGATTAAATATTTGTGTCATCCTAAAATTCACATATTAAATTTTTCTGACATTCAATGTGATAACATTTGGAGGTAAATGTTTTTCAGTTGTTTTTTTTTTAACTTTTTAACATTTATTCATTTTTGAGAGACAGAGAAAGAGTGTGAATTGGAGAGGATCAGAGACAGAGAGGGAGACATAGAATCAGAAGCAGGCTTCAGGCTCTGAGCTGTCAGCACAGGGCCTGATGGTGGGGCCCGAACCCATGGACTGTGAGATCATGACCTGAGCTGAAGTCGGAAGCCTAAACGGCTGAGCCACCCAGGTGTTCCTGGACGTAATGTTTTTGAGAGGTAAATAGGTTATGAGGGTGAAACCCTTAACTATTGACCTTGTAAAGGGATGCAAAGACCCAACTTTTCTTTCTCTGCTACATGCGAATGCAATGAGAAGACTATAATGTAGGAACCAGGACAAAGGCTTTAATCAGACACTAGATCTGATGGCACCTTGACCTGGGACTTCCAAGCTTTGAGAAATAAAATAATGTATTGTTTAAGTATCAACTGCGTAGTTGATGAAAAATAAATATGTGTTGTTTAAGTCACGCAGTTGGTGGTATTTTGTTGCAACATCCTGAGCTGACTAAGATAGTCATGAGCTGACTAAGGCAGTCTGGTCTTCAGTCTGTGTGTATTGTTGCATTTGTTTGTCAAGCAAAGCACTTGCACACAGTTGGTGTTGAACATAAGTTTAATTATTTTAATGGTCATTTATTAATACACACCACCAAAGGTTGGTCAAATGCCAAACTCTCCCCCAAATTTAGTCTATATCTCTTCCATCTTTGGCCCCAGAAACTTTGCATATAATTTTAGAATTGTACTTATTATAATCTGTCTCTTTGGGTATAAGAGACAAATTTTCCCCCAAGTAAGGAACATTTCTAGTTCATCTTTGTGTTCCCAAACAACTGGTATAACACTTTGAGTATCTGAAATTGCACTGAACTTGGTTTTTAAATCTTAAAATTTATAGACGCTCAATGCATAAAACAGATGCTCTGGTTAACATTAGGCAGATAATTATGAATCCTTACCTCTTTTGCTGATCCCACTTCACTATGACCCAGTTGTATTACTTTCATCTTAAGACAGAAGCTAGCATGAGAAATTCTGATTCAGATAACTCATATTTATCTTGCAGTAAGAGTATCAAATGATTTTGATGCTACTTCAATATTAGGCTATTAAATTCAGAATTCGGGGGTGGGTGGGTGGCTCAGTCGATTAAGCATCCAACTTAGGCTCAGGTCATGATCTCATGGTTCGTGGGTTTGAGCCCCGCTTCAGGCTCTGTGCTGACAGCTAGCTCAGAGCCTGGAGCCTGTTTCAGATTCTGTGTCTTCCTCTCTCTCTGACCCTCCCCTGCTCATGCTGTCTCTCTCTCTCTCAGAAATAAATAAAACGTTAAAAATTTCTTTTAAAAATTCAGAATTCAATTCTAGAGGTTTTTTTCATTCTAAATTTTATAATTCCATAGAATTTTCTGTTTTTCTATATATCTTAGCATCTATGCTTCCATGCATTCCCTCTTCTTTTACTGAATGTGTTTTTATGTTAAAATTTCTGACATATGTACATATATTAATGTATATACATATATTTCATATTACAATAAATGGAATTGGATAGATTCCATTTTTAAGATTAAATTAGGAGAATAAAAAAATTATAAATTCAGATTATTTTAAAATTGTCATACCCTAAGATATTTAGTATGAATAGTGTTACAAATTTATTAATAAGAAAGTATACAAGAATGGAAAAAATTCAATAGAATTAAAACATAATTTTTGTTAACTCTTATTTAATGATTTAGATACAAGTATTTTAGTTTGAATTATCTAGATTTTCACCAATCCACTTTGCATGGTCATGGATTAGGAAAAGCAAACTAGGTACTTAGGAAGAAAATCATTTATTATTAATGTGAGGTTGCTTAGAATCTGATTTAATTTGACTGTCTTATGATCTGAAATGTAACAGTTTTGGTTAAATGTCTGTGAAAAGCAAATTTAAGCATGTCTATATTCATAAGCATGATGAATTAACAAGGTACAAAATATCTCACTCGTCACTCTCTTTTGAACATGTCTCCCACATAGCATCATCGCTGTTTCCTATTGAACTATTTTTGTTTCAGCTGACAGTATATCCTATAAGACTAAATTATATATTTGCATAAAATTGTATGCAATACACATCAGAGTAATCTTTCAAATTTGTCACTTTCCAAAAGAGTAATGAATCAGGGGATATATGTAATTTTGCTCCATTATTCAAACATAATATGAGCACTGGAATATGTTAAGTACATTTAGGTGAAACATGATTTATAGCCTTTGTGTAAAAACCTACTGATAATGCTATCTCAATATTATACTTCTTCATCTGTGTTATTTATTTTAAAATGTATTTCATATTTCAGAGAGAAGTAACATATTCTAACTTCAGTGATGGAACATTAATTGTACATTCATGCATGAAATATGGTCCCACCAAATATCACCTGCAGAATTTCATGTTTAAATTTGTTTTCTCTATATGAATTGTGATCCGTAATTAGATAGTATGCAATCTTATCTCTAGCAGAATTAAAGAGTTTGAATATGTATCACAGAAAACTTCTTTTTATACTTTATAGACAGAAAGATACTTTTAAAGATTAATAAACTTAGCAAACAGTAATTTTAGCAAGATCCTGAGAGGAGTAGGCTATTGGTTATTTTTCCCAAATGCATGACTTGGTGGAGAAAGGATATTTTGTTTTCTGAATATGTCTCTCAGCCTACACGATCCCAGTATTTTATATCCCCACTTATATTACTTCCATTTTTTAAGGCCATGCAGCTTAAAGAATATAAAATTTGAAACAGCCCATGAACATTTTTTCTCATACAAGCTAATTAAGAGGCGAGGAAGAAATAAATCAGTTGCTAATTTTTTTTGGAGATTTTGTTGTTTGGAATAAATAGAGCTTAGTGAAAACCAGTTCATCTTAAGCCAATGTGTATAGGTTGGAGTCTTGCTCCCGATCCTATAACCTCTGACTTTGGCCAAGTTTACATACAAGAACGATAATAAGAGTAATGAAATCATAAGTTTTTTGTGAAGACTAAATCAATTTGAACATATGTCATATTTAAAAGAGTGCTTGTGGGGTGCCTGGGGGCTCAGTCGGTTAAGTGTCCAACTTCAGTACAGGTCATGATCTCGCGGTTTGTGAGTTCGAGCCCCGCATCCGGCTCTGTGCTGACAGCTCAGAGCCTGACCCTGCTTCAGATTCTGTGTGTGTCTCTCTCTCTGGCTCTCCCCTGCCCATGCTCTGGTTTTCTGTTTCTTAATAATAAATAAATGTAAAAAAAAAAAGAGTGCTTGAAAAAAAATAAATGGTAGCTAAGCTTATTTCTCATAACTTTTTAGATATATACAACTTACTTTTCTTTTTGTTGTTTTATATATATACATATATATCTATGCATACACACACACATATACACATACATAGATTCTAATGTGTGTGTGTGTAGATAGATAGATATATTGTGTGTGTATAGTATGTGTGTGTGTATATATATATGTATATATACATATATAATGTATATTCATAGCAGTTTTCTCCTTAGATAGCATAGATTCTAATGTATATCCAGTAGCAGATTTCCCCTTTGATAAAATATTCAATCAAGTCTTCCATAGGGAGTAAGATATTCATTCTGGTAAAATTTTTATTAATCACCTTTATTTTCTTTAGCAGAAATGTGATTATCAAAGTAGTCAAAAGAAAACTTATTCAACTTAAAATTCATTGATTCACAGGTAAGAGAATATAAATCAAGGGAAAGGATGTAAATAAAGAACTTGGCATTTCTAATTCCTTAATCTTAAATAATGGGAAAATTTAAATGTCTCAACAAAACAAGCATCTGAAGTTAAAACCAATCACCTTTGCCACCAAATTATCTTTTCCTCCCTTCCTAAAATACATATTAAATATTTATTTAATAGAATATATTTTTACATATTAAATATTTAAAGAAAAATGGACAAAAGTTCAGGACTAAATAAACCCTTATTTTTCTCTAGAATTAGTTTAATAAGGTCTAATAGTTAATTTATTATATATAAAACACATTTTTAATTCCTAAAATGTTAATTATTTTAATATTTCTACACGTACATCATAAAAACCCAAAATAGATTTAAAAAATTAGTGCTTTGTTTGTATGTTACAAAGGTTTTTTTTCCAAATTTGATTTTTAAATTTTGTCTATAAAAATTTTTTACCATGCANNNNATGCAATTTAAAAATTTATTATCTAGCTGAATTGCTACTTCCTACAAGACTTTTGGGTTCTACATTGTGCTAGAATGTCTTTCTCATTTGAAAAAGCATCCATTTTAACATTACTTCTTTGCCTTTTAACTGTTTTCAAACTTACCCAAAGCAATCTATACATTTACTATAACCCTTAACAAAATACCCAATATTTTTTACAGAGCTAGAACAAACAATTCTAAAATTTGTATGGAACCACAAAAGATCCCAAATAGCCAAATTTATCTTGAAAAAGAAAAGCAAAGTGGAGGCATCACAATTCTGGACTTCAAGTTATATTACAAAAAAATACTGGGTATTTTGTTAACGGTTATATTAAATGTATAGATTGCTATGGGTAAGTTTGAAAACATAGTTAAAAAGCAAAGACGTAGTGTTAAAATGGATGCTTTACTTAACTGAGGACCATGGGGGGAGAAAAAGGGGGGAAATGGTGGGGAAAAGGGAGAGAGGCAAACCATGAGAGACTCTTGAATGCTGAGAAACAAACTGAGGACTCATGGATGTGGGGGGAGGAGGGAGATGGGCATGGAGGAGGGCACTTGTGGGGATGAGCAACACTGAGTGTTATATGGAAACCAATTTGACAATAAACTATTTGTAAAATAAAAAAAAAACTGAGGTGGTCAAGACAATATGGTATGGGCACAAAAATAGGCACATAGATCAAAGAATAGAATAAAAAACTCAGAAATGAACCCACAACTATATGGCTGATTAATCATCAGCAAAGCAGGAAAGACTATCCAATGGAAAGAAGACAATCTTTTTAACAAATGGTGTTGGAATGCAAAAGAATGAAACTGGAATCTAGTTTACAGTTTTGAGGCCACTTTTGCAAATATTTCATATTTGCACTGAAATATTAGTTTAATAAGGTCTTCATGGCCTAAACTAGGTGACTGACCGCCAGCAGCTTTTCAACTTATCAAATATAATTTTGAAGACTATTATAAACAAAAATATAATACAAAAGTTTTTATTATTTTGATCAGTTATACTACAAAGTGACAAAAGACTGGAAAGGGATCTTTTGAGGTCATTTAATCATGCTCTTTTAAGTAAAAACCATTTTCCTTCCATGGATTCATGGGGGGGGAATTGCCAATTTGCTATATTTCATATCTGATTTTAATAAAGTATCTTTTCAAATTGCTTTCAATAAAATTCCTTCTTAGCCATTTTAAACTTTTCCCTTATTTCTGGAAGTGAGTTTCATAACACCCTGTCATAACGAGACTGTATATTTAAATCAAATTTCAGAATTCAGTTTTTTTCCTTAAGAATAATTCTGATCACCTTAAAATTCCCTTCTCACTGTTTTGATTTTATTTGTACTTTAATAATCCTTATGGCTTTTCTTGAATCCATTACAAAGCTCTTATGGAAATAGAAAGCAATGAAAAGATCAGAGTCTGATCAAGAACAGTCTGGTCTTGGGGCGCCTGGATGGCTTAGTCGGTTAAGCGTCCGACTTTCCTTAGGTCATGATCTCGCTGTTCGCGGGTTCGAGCCCCGCATCGGGCTCTGTGCTGACTGCCAGCTCAGAGCCTGGAGCCTGTTTCACTCTGTGACTCCCTCTCTCTCTGACCCTCCCCTGCTCACGCTGTCTATCTCTCTCCTAGAAATAAATAAAATATTTAAAAAAAAAGGTACAACAGATTTCATAAAAAAAAAAAAAGAACAGTCTGGTCACGTACGTAAAATATCACATGATTTAAATAGTGCATAATCAATAAATGCCAGTTTAGCAGATGAGTGATTAAGTGAAAGTATTGTACAGTTTGGCCATTAAGTACAGGCAGAATGGCAGAATGGGGTTGAACATCATCCTTAATTTCTTCATCTATAAAATGGCTTATTCTAATTGTAAATAGTGAAAAGACTTTATCAGGAATATATATTACCATATGTATAGTAGTTAAAATAGAGATGGTCTCTAATAATCATTATGAAATTATTTGCTATTAGAAATATTAAGATTTAAATAAGCAAACAAAGATAAACTGGAATAAATAGTTTGAAAATAAATGTGCACCTCAAAAAGAAGGCTAAAATAAAATAAAAAACCTTTTGCCTTCAAGCTGTTAGTCTCATATTCCTAAAATGTATATAAAATACTAGAATTGGAGGGTATTAAACATCTTCTCATGTATTTATATAATCCCACTCAATTCTCACTTTCATAAAAAAATGTGACATGTAAATTCACATGTAATCCCCTATATTATGCAAAAAGATTATGTAGATACGTGGATCAAGGATCTGTAAACTATAGCCCTTCACCCAAATCCATCTCACTGCATCTTTTAAGTAAAGTGTTATTGAAAAATGATTATGTCCATTCCCGTACATATTGTCTATGGCTGCTTTTACACTACCATATCAGAGTTGGGAAGTTACAAAAGGAGCCCTGTGGCCCATGAGAATGACAGGATTTGCTCTCTGGTCCTGACCAAATAAAGGTTTCCAGATACATTTACAGATATATGAAGAAGGAAAGGCACACAGAGATTAAATATATTACCAAATACATTTGAATTTATGTAAAAATAAAATACTTCTACCATTTCGAATCAAATTGCATAATCCATTAAAGATATTTGCATCTTGGGGCACCTGGGTGGCTTAGTCGGTTAAGCATCCGACTTTCGCTTAGGTCATGATCTCGCAGTTCATGGGTTCGAGCCCCGCGTCGGGCTCTGTGCTGACTGCCAGCTCAGAGCCTGGAGCCTGTTTCAGTCTGTGACTCCCTCTCTCTCTGACCCTCCCCTGCTCACGCTGTCTCTCTCTCTCTTTCCTAGAAATAAATAAAACATTAAAAATTTTTTTTTAAAAGATATTTGCATCTAGAATTAAATACTGATCAAATAAATCCATTTTTTTCTTTTCTTTTTTTTTTTTTAAGACGTAACCAGTTCTTGAATTCTATCAGCTAGTAATTTTGATTAAGAGAAACTAAAAGCAACCCAAACAATTATACTAGTATTCATTATTCTAACCCTTAGCCAGAAAAGACTAGTTTAAGGCTGGCTGCTGCTTCACACAAGTTACAAATAACTATTTACTACTTTTTCATAGATAAAGCCCCTGACCTTTGAGAAAGCTATAGGGAAAAAAAAAATTTAATCCCTTTTTTTCTTAAAAAAAAAAATGTTTTTGTTTTTGTTTTTACTACATGTAAGAAAGAAAAAGTATTGATATATATGTTGCTTGGGCTAAAAGGCATAGGAAACAGACAACGTATACAAGTTAAATTTCTAAGAAATCTGAGGGAAAAGGAGAAAGCTCTTTGGATAAGTTCTAAGTCTGTACAAAGGAGCTAGATCTGCTGTTCTCCAAGAAGTGAAGGGGCCTACTATACGCACACACAAATTATCTAATGCCTTTCCACAAGAACGTAACTCCAGCTTTGCCAAAGCCTCATAAGCAGGAAGGCACCTAAGATGCCGACCCGCGCGCAGAGCTGCTCCTTCGTCCCTTATCCATTTACGCGGTAGTTTTCGTGGATTTCTGGCCGGATGTCACAGACAAAGGCCAAGAGGTTAGCCAGGACTTCCTCCCTGTTCTGCTGGAAGTAGGTCTGCAGGATGGTCATCTTCTCCTGGGTCTCCTTCTCCACCTCGGTGCTGCAGCTGCCCTGGGAGCCCAGAGCCGCAGCTTCCTTGGCCTTGAACTCCTTCTCTCTTTGCTGGCGGTACTGTTCAATTTCAGCCTGAGCTGCATCTTTGGCCGGCTTCAGCTTCCGAATCTTTCGCTTGCGGGCCTCTGACACCTTCTCGGCGGCCAGCTTCTCGGCCTGCAGCAGCGGCTGGATGCCCTGCGACTGGCTGGCCATGGCGCCGGCGATTCTGAGGCCGAGGCAAACGGCCTAGAACCAAATAAATCCATTTCTTTACAACTGATTAAGTTTACTCTTTGAACTATTAATGTGCTTAATATATTCAGCGATGGGTACAAGTAAAAGAGTACATGTTAAATATAGAGAATATTTAGATAACACACATTGTTGGGAGCCCTTTTCTGAACTCATAGGTTGAGAAAGCTATGAGTTTTCCTTATGAGGTTAAGGTAAATTGCATGGACTCTTACCGTCAGATGGCGACCCCAATATCCACCCGCACCCAATTATTTCAGCTTGAGTACCAACCCCCAAGTCACCTTGTTAATTGATATTAGGAGTGACTCATTCTGGCTTTGATATGCTGATTGCACTTTGTGAAGAAACTTACTAAAGGAATTTCTTCTTTAGGAAGGAAGGAAGTGGTCTTCAGAAAAGGAAAAGCTTAAAGCAATGTCTAGCAGCATTGCAGTTTTGATGTAGATGATATCTATAATTTGATATAATGGATATTAAAGGAAAGAAGTCAGTGCTGTCCAAATTGATTCCCAGTTTTTACTTAATTTTTAAAAATATTTATTCATTTATTTATTTTTAGAGAGAGAAAGAGACAGAGAGTAAACCAGGGAAGGGCAGAGGGGGAGAGAGAAAAATCCCAAGCAGGCTCCACACTTTCAGTGTGGAGCTGGATGTGGGACTCCAACTCACAAAATAGGAGATCATGACCTGAGCTGAAACCAGGAGTTGGATGTCAACCCGGTGCCCTTCCCAGTTTTAATGCAATTCCTATCAAAAGTTTGGTAAAGATTTTGGTTGACATAAAAGTTTTTTACTAATGGGGGGCCTGGGTGGCTCAGTCAGTTAAGCATGGATTTTGGCTCAGGTCATGATCTCGTGGTTCATGGGTTCAAGCCCCACATAGGGCTCTGTGCTTACAGCTCTGAGTCTGAGGCCTGCTTTGGATTCTGTGTCTCCCTCTCTCTCTGCCCTTCCCAGCTCATGCTCTGTGTCTCTCTGTCTCTCAAAAATAAATAAATGTTACAAAAAATTTTTTATAATTACTTATAATTGATATGCAAAGTCATGACCTTCCAATAGCAAAGGAAAAAAAAATCTTGACCAAGAAAAATTATGGGGAATAAGCTTAGGAATTGCCTAAGCTTGCCCCAATGGGTTAACAAGGCTTACAGTGAAAACAGCAACAGGGCAAAAGCCCCCCAGCATAGAACAAAAGCTTAGAGAGAGATCTTCCATAGGACAAACGTGTCCAGAATAGGTAAACAGGTAAACAGGGCTTAACAGGGCTTAAGAGCACCACAGCAGGGAGAAATTGCATGGGACTAGTTAGGAAAAAAAAAGCCTTGTTGACACTGAGGTATCATGCTCTATCTGTCTTATCCTCTAGGCAAGTTAAGGGAAACAGATATGGCTCCTGGAACCTACTGGAATTGGCCATCTGCTTGGCACTGGGATTTTGTTTTGTATTGACACAAACCCCTAACACTGGGTATCTTCAAACCCCCCTTTCTCTCACACACTTGAGTTAATGATCACTTTCATTGTCTCTACATGTTCATCACATTTGTAAGCCTCTGATCCTAATAAATACAGAACAAAGACCCACACTCAGGACTCTTGTCTCCTCCTGGATATTAGCCTCTTTTGTGTTCAATTCTGTGTCCTCTCTCTTCATGGACAAGAAAGAACTCCAGATTCAAAGCCTGTGACAAAGAATAAAGTGTCAGAGATCACTCTATTTGATATTAAGGCTTATTATATAGCTATGATCATCAAAACAGCATGGTACTGGCAGAGGGATAGACAGATCAATGGTTTATAAGAGAGAACCCAGAAATATACCCACACAAATGTATTTTAAATATTAAAAATAATATAATGAAATAGTAAAAGTATATCAATTCATATACTCTCTGGCACAACAAATACATACATACATACACACATATATATGTTCATATATTATAGATACATACCAGAGTCTAAAAAGACTTCTGTAAATCTAATGTGTGAACCTAGGAAGGAGTATGCTTTCAAATTATTTTTCAGCAAACGAGAATTCTGTGGACATCTATCATATGATAGGAAATGTCAGTCACTTTATTTTTATATGAATTAGTTGAATTTTACTTTCAAATTTCACCTCCAGTTATCATGGGCACTTGGGTGGTTAGATGGTTAAGCTTCTGACTCTTGATTTTATCTCAGGTCATGATCTTATGGTTAATGAGATTGAGCCCTGCCTCAGGCTCTGTGCATACAGCAAGAAGCCTACTTGGGATATTCTCTCTCTCTCTCCTTCTCTCTCTCTCTCTCCTTGTATTCCTTGCTCTCTCTCGTTCACAAAATAAATAAATAAACATTAGAAAATCCTTTATAGAACTCCTCCAGTTATCAGGTTCAATTACTGGCCACAGTGTATCACAATACCCCAGTGGACGAGATTCGTTCAGCATTAAACCAAGGTCTGAGGTCTAAGTTCAAAGTCTGAGGTCAAGAGAAATACCATGTATCCCCGAGTCTTGCCACATCTCCAGGGGCTGCCATGGAGCAAGCTTGAAATCATGGTTCCTAGAAGATACCAACCTTTACTTTCCCACTTCTGGCCATTTGTATTTTCCTTGTCCCCCTGCATGTCCTACTTTTCTCTAGGTGACTGGTATTTAGAACAAAAGACAGGAATGGTGGTATCTGTAGACAAATCCTGTACTTACTTCTGCCACATCATCCTACTTTGAAGAGATAGAGCATATACATGACTGACCACAATTGTATGAGGTTCTGCCATATCGTTAATGTGCACTGCTGACAGAGTTCACGTGGCCAGTGCTTATTGATGCATTTAATATCCTGAAATGGATTTTTTAAACAATCCTGTTAGAATCTAACCACTGTCAATCTAGGACAAAATGAATATTATCTGGGGATTAAAATTATTTTCATATTTGCTGTCTGTTTCAGCTTCTACCTACAATTATCTTACTAACTAAAGAAAAAAAAATGATGAGTTTTTGGCATTGAAATGAAATACTAAAAATAACAGGCAGAATGTTAGTGAATAACACAGCTGAGGGTCAGGAAGAAAGAAAGACCATTGTTGTGCCAATTACTCTGTGTTGATCAACTGAATGCATGTGACTGTGCTGATCATATTGTGCATCTGGACAGGCAGAGGCATTACCCATCTAAGGTAGAGCTGCCAGCATGGAGAGAAAATAAGGACTTTAAAATGTGAAAATGATTAAGGCATCCTTCCAATTCATCTTCAATGTTGGTAGAAAAAGAGGCTGCTACAATTCCAAACTGCAATGGTAATGAGCAAGATAATTATCCTCTTTGCATAACCTATACATAATTTAATTGAGCCTAATTCTCCTCTTAAATTCCCAAGGGGAGATTATTCTTGATGTCAGAAAATTTACCCTTGGGAATCTTTCTTTCCCACTCTACATATTCCCTGGATGGTGAAAATTACGTTGACTGACAAAATTCTGTTTATTTTCCAAACATCATTTTAAAATGTTCAATCAAAAAAGTGTTTTACCAATTCCTGCTTGGGTTCGCTATTCTATCAAAATTGAGGTAAAGACATTCAAAACTTCATTTCCAATTTCTTTTAATATTTTTAAAATTTTTAATGTTTATTTATTTTTGAGAGAGACAGAGAGAAAATAGGGGAGGGATAGAGAGAGAGATACACACAGAATCCAAAGGAGGCTCAGGCTGTGAGCTGTCAGCACCGAGCCCGACGTGGGCTCAAACTCATGGACTGGTGAGATCATGACCTGAGCTGAAGTTGGATGCTCAAGTGACTGAGCCACCCAGGTGTCTCTCCAATTTATTTTAATCTTAAATAACAAAGCAGAATAGAGCAAATGTGTGCACACATGTGTGCACACACACACACAAATGAGCAAAACAAACAAATAAGATTTTGCCACCAGTCATTTTAAAGAGCTCTAGTAAAAATAATCAACTTCTTCTTTCCCGTTTCTTTATCATATATTTAAAAAAGCATATAAATGTTAGGGCTCAAGATCCATATATATGTATATTTCCATTCCAAAGTTTTGATGTTACAGATAAATGGAAAAGAAAGCCTTATGAATGCATTATATATCCATTTTTAGGCATACATTTTTATGCAAATTAAATAGTAATATTCTCTGTTTCCCAAACGCTTTATGTGTAAAAGTGATTTTAGTGGTGCCTGGGTGGCTCAGTCAGTTAAGCATTTGACTTTAGTTCAGGTCATAATCTCTGTCCTTCCCGTGCTCACACTGTGTCTCTCTGTCTCTCAAAAAATAAATTTAAAAAAATTTTAAAGTTTTCTTGTCACTATGCAAATAACTGTCAATTAAAGAACCCTTCAAATAAAATCCACCCTGCCTATAGTGTTGATGTGTTTATTGGCTATAAAACCAGTTTCCCCCCTGCATCCCTTTTCCCCCCAAATTCCCTATGATACCTATAGATGCTCAGCATATAAAATTTTAAACGTGTAATAAAGCAGCAGCTTATTTATAACCACTCATTATCCCAAAGTCTGCTCAATGAAAGGATATTTGTTATTTGTGTACATATAATTCTATTTCCCAATGTATTTATAAATGAAATGCTTTTCTAGGAAAAACAGCAGTAATAATTTAGCCATATCTCTGATTATGTAATGAAAATTACTCACCATAACTTCTGCATTTGGGGAGAAAGTTGTTACCAGTGAATGGTAACTTTTATTTACCTTTTTCTCCTTCTCCCCTAAGAAAAGTGAGTGATTTAACAGACAGGAGGGTAGAGAGAGCCTCTGGTTCCTCGGCTGAATTTCTTATCCAGTGGGAGGAAGGGGATGAATTTAAATCACAATAAAGACTTGCCATTCCCTATACCATATATTGAGGCACAGTGGATATTTTTACTGGTTATTTCCATGGGGACGTAAGTAAATAAGCAAGATTTACTTTTACAAGCGCATCATCTTCCAATCTCTGTTCATGACTTAGTAACTGTCAATTATTTGAAAGTCCAAGTAGTAGCTGTTGTGAGTGGTAAATATTAAAGAAACCTGAACTTATTAGGGATAGATGGACAATTGCCCTCTCACATGAGGAAAATGTATTACTTTATTATTTATCTACTGGAATTCCTTGTGAAAATTCTCAAGAACATCCTGTGATGAAGGTCAATTACACGTCCCTAAACATCATTAAAAATGAACCTCAAGTAGAATGTGTTTCTCGTGTTGGAGCACAATTAGTGTACCATTAGCACTTCTCCATGTTATGGAAGTATATTCATGAATTTCATTTATTTAGCAAAATATCTTGGACTAACCTTTTCACCATTTTCCCCTCTATTACCAATACTGTGTGATAAACTCTATTCCAATCGCCTCAATGGCAGAGTCGCATCCATAGTGTATATTGAAGAATATGATAGAACTGCATGATCTCATCAACACATTGCTTTTCAAAATGTTTAATTTGCACATTGGCTAAGTTATCAGTTATTTTAAATTGTTTATTTCAACACATTTTTACCAGCACTGAGAATTCCATTTTAACAATTTTTTTTTTATCTTGAGATACATAAAGTAGTAATTCTTTAAAAATTTACCTGCAGTCAGGGTGCCTGGGTGGCCTTAGTCAGTTAAATGTCCAACTTTGGTTCAGGTCGTGATCTCGCAGTTCATGGGTTAGAGCTCTGTGTTGGGCTTTGTGCTGA
Organism: Crocuta crocuta; assembly: GCF_008692635.1. Lineage (NCBI taxonomy): Eukaryota > Metazoa > Chordata > Mammalia > Carnivora > Hyaenidae > Crocuta > Crocuta crocuta. The sequence goes on from NW_027528871.1 coordinate 86,330, forward strand.
CAGCTCAGAACCTAGAGCCTACTTTGGATTCTGTGTCTCTGTCTCTCTTTGCCCCTCCCAGCTCTCTCTCCCTCTCAAAAATAAATAAACTTTAGAAAAAATTCTTAAAAAATTTAAGTGCATTTCCTCTGTTGTGTACTTAAGGGTTAAGCCTTTGACTATTTAGCTTAAAAAAAAAAAGGAGGACAGAAGGAAAGAAAGACCACTTGGCAAGCTAATTACTCTGAGTTGATGAATTCAGGGGTATGAGTATCCCCCACTTTTCAAAAGTTTGTTATGCCTCTTTGCTTTTATGAAATATCTACATTAGCACTTGTTTTTCTATAACTGAAAGAAATAGAGGATTTTTGCTTTTACAAAAAAAGCAAAAAGCAAAAAACAAAAATAGCATTTAGCATTTGTTTTTCGTCCAGTCGTTCTAGAGGCAGGGTGCACTCCCAGCATTAAGAGTGACGCTGCACGCCTCTTTCCCTCCAAGGAGGCTTAGCACCTCAACATTAAGTCTAGCTTTGACCTGGGACTGTAAGTTTATCTTGATTTATTCTGGGTATCCTATGCAAGATGGAGAAAAACCTGAAATCCTAAGAAAGGTTATTTCTGGGGTCTGGGGATGCTCAAAATGTTTTTTTTTTTTTTTCATCTAAATTAATGGTAATCATTTCTTCTTTCTTCCCTTTACCCTGTTTCATCTGATGAAAGTTTTCATGGAATCACTCTGCTTTGGGAGAGCAGAGCAAATCTGGATCAGCCTGTGCTGGTCAAGCTACACCTGTCTAAGGAGGTACAGCCCATAAGGCATGTTTCCACAAATGCTGTCCAGGCACAGCAAACTGTTGTCTTTCCAAACATGTTACAAATGTAGATTGTCTTTAAATAGATGTACCTTCCTTCATATACAAAATCATGTATTTTCCATCACTGAGTCTGAATTTCTTAACACTTTTTAAAAAAATTTTTTTAGTGTGTTATTTATTTCTGAGAGAGAGACAGTGTGAGCACGGGAGGGTCAGCGAGAGAAGGAGACACAGAATCTGAAACAGGCTGCAGGCTCCGAGCTAGCTGTCAGCACAGAGCCCAATGTGGGTCTCAAACCCACAAACCGTGAGACCGTGACCTGAGCCAAAGTCGGACACTTAACCGACTGAGCCACCCAGGCGCCCCTGAATTTCTTAACACTTTTGAGGGCAATTCTCTTTATTGTATAAGTGATTATTGCTACTCTAAAAGAGTGTTACTGATCTTTGTTTTTGTATTTTGCTACTACTTCCTTACTGACTTGTAATTAATGTTTAAGGGTTTTTTTTTTCTATTTGATCAGAATGGAAATTCAAATGTCCCTTCTCATTGAAATTAACAATACCAATCTTTTCCCCAAATATAGTGTGTTATTTATTATAAAGAGTATTATCTCTATTGTTCCTTTGATATGGGTACAAGAAATAGAGATGAAAAAATATAACAAAAACATCCTGGCAAATCACATAGTTTGAAATGCCACCACCCATTGTATAGACCAGAAGTGAAGAATTTCTAGAACTTGGATGCAATCAACTTTTATTTAATAAGAAGATATAATCCTATGTGGTTGAAATTGTGAAAAGGATATAATGTGCTTAGCAAATATTTATTGAATACATACTACATATCTAGAAATGTACTAGTTTCTAGGATTTTATTAGTGAACAGAATATTTTCTAAAGCTATAATTGTCATGCAGTTTATAATCTAGGAGAGATTACTAACTTAATTTAGAATAAAGTTAATATAAATTGATAGTTCAATTCTAAAAATTGAACTCCACCAAAAATTAGAAAGCCATTCCATATTAGAAATATAAGTGTTAACTCCTAAATGTTCACCAATTAAACAAGAATTAGAATACATGAAATAAATGCATTCTCAAATTGTATTTTTACATTTCTGAATAGAATGCGATTATTTTTTCCAATTATATAAATGTAGTTTTGTAAATGAGTTAAGACTTTTATCACTCAGGTAAAAGTGATTTTTGGTAAGCTGAAATATTTTGCCTCTTTCTCTAGGTTTTTTTTTTTTCCTGCTTACTGACTGATGGGGTTTTGTGGTGATGGTGGGATTTTAGAGCTGACAGCCAAGAAATAATTTTGAAAACATCTTTAAGTGCAAACATGTGATTTTATTAAAACACTGGGACAGGACTCATGGGCAGAAAGAGCTGCACTGGGGTGGTGAGAAGGATAGCTGATAATATACTTTAGGTCTGAAGGGGGTTAAGAGAGAGTAAGCCCCTAAGATTTTGGAAGCAAAGTTTCCAGGACCTTGGGGGGCTAGCTGTTGTTAGGAAAACACCATTTATTACCGTTTAGTAAAACCTCAGTCATGAGACCCTTTGGATGTATATCAGGGTGTCATATGCCTATGTATGATTACAGCATATATCTCAGGGGAGATGAGATAAAGGAAGGTTCCAAAGGTATTTTTACATGTGAAAGTAGAATTATAGGATTCCAGGGGATCGGGATAATGTTAAGCCAAGTTTCCTTTACCCATAACAAAGTGTCCTCATCGAAGCAGCTGAGCTCTTAGAGGGAGGTCACTGTGTCTGTTTGAAGGACTTAATCAATGGACTACAGGCAGTAAGGAAGTTTAATTTTTCATTTGCCTTAGGTCCCCACATCACCATGGCAAGCACTTAAACTCCTTTCCTTTATTTTCCCATATCCCACCTGCTGGGGGGGTGGTGGTGGGGGGTGCTGTTAGCCTGTACTTTGCCCTCTGCTTGCCCCAGACTCCCTCATCACTGACTACCACACAAAATCAAAACATATTTTTTATGGTGGCATTTTATTAGTTTTATTCTCTATGACCTCATTTACTTTGAGTGAATTAATGATATATTTTATATTCCCCAACATGAAAAAAATTAAATTAGTTCTCTGTAATTGTGAGACTTGATTATTTTTTTAATTTGATTTTGCTTTCCTACAGATATTTGTATAGCCAGTTTAAAAATATTTATCTTTCTTTTAACGATATAAATCTAACAGAAAAAAATGATTCCATGAAGGTCATGTATATGTGTGGGAAAAAAAATTGGCCACTTCCTGAGTTATGACAGTATAATAAATTATAGAGTGAAATCACTTCAAATCTATTTGATAAATATATTTGAAATTTTTTTTCATATTTTTGATAGACTCAAATAATAAACACTATATTTTATTGCTGTCTTTAATAATAGAGAAAACATCGTTCTGCCTCATAGTGGGTGGATGAGAGGAAATGAGGGGAAAAAATATACCCAGTTGTGATATTGGGATGTATTGTAAGGTGTTTGTATTTGGGCTTTGTTTCCTCTTTGTACAGAGCTCCTCAAGTCCTTAGAATTTCCTAAGAGTAAAGGTGTTATGTTAATAAGGTGATTTTAGAATTTACCTTAAGGATGAGGGCTGGTTACCAGTGGGGCCAATCACGTGATTAGAGGGTTTGAATTTTCAGCCCCACCCTCCCATAGGCTTCCAGGGAGGAGAGAGAGGTTGACAGATTGAGTTTAATTACCAGAGGGCAATTATTTAATCAATTACGTCCAAGTCTTAAGGCTTCCATAAGAACCCAAAAGGAAGAAGGTCAGAGAACTTCTTGGTTGGTAAACGTGTGAGTATTTGGGGGAGGTGGTGGGTCTCAGATAAGGCATGGAAGTTACATGGCTTTCATCTTACCTTGCCCTCTGCATCTCTTCCATTTGGCAGTACCCTTTTATAAAAAACTGGTAACCTGGTAAATAAAATCTTTCCTCTTCTGTGAGCTCTTGGGTGAACTTCTCTAGCTTTGGAACCTCTGATTTGCAGCCAGTCAGTTACAAGCACTATTAACAGCCTCGGTGTGTTTGTATCTACTATTGGTAGAGACTATTGGTATCTGAAGTGGGATTGAGTGGAGTGTAATTGGGAGATTAAGGCCCTTAATCTGTAACCTGTAGAATTCGATGCTATCTCTGGGCAGTTGGTGTCAGAATTGAGTTGGATTGTGGGACACCCAGCTGGCATCCAAAAATTGTTCGGTATTGCAGGAAAAATAATACAAGGAAATTGATTCCAGAAAGTTCTTCAAGTCAGAGGATAAGAAAGATAAAATGAGGAAGAGGGAAATAGGGACTCAAAGAACAGAAACACATAAATTTGGGAACTTAACTTTAACTAAATTAGGAAGCCTCTCTGTAAATAGATCTGGTATTAGTGTACCTCCAGTGCTTTTTGTCTATTCTATCAGGTAATCACTGTGTCTATAGTGAAAATTAGCCATTTTCCCCATCATGGCAATGCCTTCAGAAAAATCTACCACAAAGCCAGTGACTGACTTGGTGTTGGCTGACCTTATTTCAGCTGCTTAACCACTGACTAATTTTGGAGAGGAGCTAGCATTATATGGGCATCTATGACAAGATCTTTATTTAGGTTGGTGTTATGCACATAGTTTGTCTGAAATAGATGCATCTGCAAATAGTAGGGAAGAAACATTTATTTAAAAAAAAAAATCAAAGGAAAAAGCTACAGAGAAGCTGTTAGTAGCACAGTAGCTTCTGGATAACATCAGCTACACAATTAGAAATCCAAATTACACAGGCCTCACCAGTATGTAGATCTTCAGCATTTTCCCCGAAAGATGTCCATGTCATAATTCACAAATTTCAGATATTACCTATTTTTTCCTCTAAATGGATTTCAATGTCATACAGATATATTCCTTGCCATTTTAAAATTATTGAAAAAATGGTTGAATTGTCTCAAAACAAACTCTCTACAAAAATGAACATTGATGGGGAGCCTGGGTGGCTCAGTCAGTTAAGCATCTGACTTCGGCTCAGTCATGATTTCATGATTCGTGAGTTTGAGCCCCACATCGGGCTCTGTGCTGACAGCTCAGAGCCTGGAGCCTGCTTCAGATTCTGTGTCTCCCTCTCTCTCTGCCCCTCCCCTGCTTACACTCTGTCTCTCTTTGTCTTTCTCTTTCTCTCTCGCTCTCAAAAATGAACATTTTTAAAAAATGAACATTGATAAACTAAATAACTATCATTTTTTAAAAGAGTAGAAAAACCAAACTTTGGAGAAAGACCCAAAGAGCAAGAGAAGAAAGGAAAAAGAAGAATCGTAAACTGGTTAGATCATGGTCTCCTAGGGAGAACACTAGCTTTTCTTTCCTTATTCATTCACTTTCCTGAAGGACCTCTTGTTACTTCAAAGTTTTGGAAATTATGAATAAAGCTGCGATACACATCCATGTACTGGTTTTAGTGTGAACAGAAGCTTACAACTCCTTTGGATATGGAGTCAAGGTCACAACTGCTGGATGTTCTTGCAAGGGTATGTTTAGTTTTGTAAGAAATCGCCATACTGACGTCCAAAGTGTCTACACCATGTTGTGTTTCCCTCAACAGTGAATGTGATTTCCTGTTGCTCCACAGCCTCTTCGGTGTCAGTGTTCTGGATTTTGGCCATTCTGACAGATGTGTAGTCATATCTCATTGTTTTAATTTACATTTCTCTGAGGACTTAGGATGTAGAATATCTTTTCATATATATGTTTACTTGCCATCTGTTATCTTCTCTGGTGAGATGTCTATTGAGGTCTTTGGCCCATCTTTTATTTTTATTTTTCTTATTGTTGAATTTTAAGAGTTCTTTCTATGTTTTGGAAAATAGTCCTTTGTCTGATGCATCTTTTCAAACATTTTCTTCTAGTTTGTGGCTTATCTTCTCATTCTCTTGAATTTGTCTTTAAGAAAAAGCTTTTAATTTTAATGAAGTTCAGCTTACCAATTCTTTCTTTAATGGATCATGCATTTGGTGTTATATCTATAAACTTATTGCCAAACCCCAAGCATCTAGATTTTCTCTTATGTTATTTTCTAAGAGTTTTATACTTTTGCATTTCACATTTAAGTCTGCGATCCATTTTATTTATTTATGTACTTAAATGTTTATTTTTTTATGAGAAAGAGAGAGGCAGAGAGGACAGAGGGAGAGAGAGACAGAATGCAGGCAGTGGAGGGGCAGAGAGAGAGGAAGGGAGGAGACAAAGAATCTGAAGCAATCTGTAGGCTCTGAGCTGTCAGCACAGAGCCTGACATGGAGCTTGATTGAACCCACGGACCACTAGATCATGGCCTAAGCTGAAGTTGTACACATAACTGACTGACCCAGCCAGGAACCCCAGCCTGTGATCCAATTTAATTTCATTTTTGTGAAGACTCTAAGATCTCTGTCTAGATTCTTTGTTTTTCATGTTGATGCACAGTTGTTCTAACATTATATTTGAAAATCTTGTCTTTGCTCCTTTGTCAAGATCAGTTGACTGTACTTATGTGGGCTACTTCTTGGCCATCTATTCTGTTCCTTTGATCTATTTGTCTGTTCTTTTGCCAAAACTACATTGTCTTGATTAATGTGGATCTACTTATTTTCAGATTCTGTTGTCACCTTTCAAGGAAGATCAATTTGGTACTACCTTTAAAAAGATACATTTATCTATATTTAATCTTGATTTCTCTTTCTTATTCACTCCTTTATTAAGTTTATTTGTTTTGAGAGGTGGAGAAAGAGAGAGAAAGAGAGAGAGCAAGCATGAGTGGGTGAGGGGCTGAGAGAGAGAATCTCAAGTAGGCTCCACACTGTCAGCACAGAGCTAGACATGGGGCTTGAACTCACAAACAGTGAGATCGCGAGATCGTGACCTGAGCCAAAATCAAGAAGCAGACACTTGGGGTGCCTGAGTGACTCAGCTGGTTAAGCGTCCGACTTCAGCTCAGGTCGTGATCTCCCAGTGTGTGAGTTCGAGCCCTGCATCAGGTTCAGTACTGGAAGCTCAGATCCTGGAGCCTGTTTTGGATTCTGTGTCTCCCTCACTCTCTGCCTCTCCCCTACTCATGCTCTGTCTCTCTCTGTCTTAAAAATAAACTATACAAAAAAATACATAAAACAAAAAAAAGAAGCAGATGCTTAACCAATGGAGCCACCCAGTCACACCTCTTATTCACTCTTAAAAGAAATACCTGTACTCCATATGTTCAGAATCTCAACTTCCTCCACTCCCATTTATTTTTGTTTTGCAGCCTAAGCTTTTCAAAGATATTAGGAAATACTTCAGTCCTACCCACCAAATTGTAACCTTCCCTTGTTTTTGAGACATCAGACTTCTCCGAATCTGCTCATTCCTGACTACTCATTATCTCTCCCTCCCTTCATTCTCTTTCTCTCTCTCATTCTCTGTAGATCTCTGTCTCCATTTGTGTTTTCTCGGTTCTACTTTTGCTAACGACCTAATAATGTCAGTGCTGATTAGAGTTTTGTTCAGGACCTTGCGGTCTTCCTACTCTTCTAAATTCATGACAACAATAATGGCCAACTAATTGAAATTAGGAGCTACTTTTTCTAGGGATTTTTATATGACGCTACAAATTTTAAACTTATCATCTTATATAACCTTCAAAACAACCCAAGGTGCCCAAGATCCTTTTCTGTTTCATTGTTGCAATTAATTATTCATGTGGAAAAATACCTAAAACAGTAAACAAATTTTATTTTTTAAAATATCATGATTTTGTGGGTTAGGAGTTTGTACTGAGCAATGCTTTTGCTTTACTGACAACTTTCAGGAGAGTAACAATTTACTCATACCTAGGAAATAATTAACAGCTTTATGGAAGAATAAGTCATGATTTGAAAAAGCAAAACAAAAGTGTTGTCTATCCAGAGAGAAAAAAATGTTTCTTCACATTTATGTACATGTACATAACTTCAAAAATTATTCCTTCTAAATAATAAAATAATATCTGTTAGAGGGTTTTAGAATTAAGAGTATATTAAAAACTTACTGGGTTTTCAGGTATGTTTCCCTTGAGTATAATGATACAATTTTTGATGTACAGGTCTGTGTTTTTGCATATTATCATAAAGAGAATTTATTGAAACTATAAATAATGTTGGTTAATACTGAAGTACTAATGTTGGTGGATCTCTGCCTTGGCTTTCAGTGTATTACATTCTCATACAAGTGCCTTTGAAGTAACAACAAAGTAACTGAGCTCACTTCAAATTCTTCTCAAGTTCCATAATTATGTCATTAGAGAAATTTACCTCATATTTGAACATGTTCAGTAACTCCACCATATTGTCTAGCTTAATATTCTGAGAAGGAAAGGCTTGAAATGTTATATGAATTGTTGGCTGATTGCACTTGATCTGAAATTGCCTGCTCATTACCATCCAAATCATTGGCAGCTTATCAAGTCAACTCCGGTTATGAAAATGAAGCACATGTCACCGTACCATACGTATGTGTGCTTTGACAAATATAGCATTTTACACATAAGATATTAAGGAAATATTTTTAAATTGTAATTTAGAAAATAAAGTTCACAGTGAATATATTATTATTTACTAAAGTTGGCTGTTTATTTTGCACTAGTCCAAGATCCGAGTGTTTCTTTAAGGCACATACGCGTTTCTGCTTCTCTAACTATTTTAATTTAATAAATGTTTGATAATAATTCAGTTGTATTCTCTAACATTATAGCAGAGTAGCAGCAGATGCACAGAAAATATAATGCACAAGTGAATTAAAGTAGCTAGGGTAAAGAAGTCTCACAAATTGTAGTAAAGTTGATCAAAAATGATTTATATTAAATGTAACAATACAACAAATGAAATCAAGTAAATAATTATGTTGTAATAAAGACAAAACAGCAAAGTATATCAAGAAAATTGATTTGATTTGACATTATTTTGACATATGACATTGCACACTAATACAATGCCTCTTGTTCCATGGCCATCAAGTTTTTCAGAGAATTCAGCAATTTGTTTTCGGCACTTCTTGCCTCAATAAAAATATGTTGGAGGAAGAAATCAATGAGTAATAAAGCATAGAAATCATTGTTTTTTCCAAGTAATTAATATATTCTGAATCTAAAAAAAAAATCTCTTATGTCATAAAATGATGTAATTCGGAGTGGTTTGGTTTCCAGAAGATTGTGTTAGTACTATTCCAGAAGAAAAGGTGTGAATCTAAATGAAGCATCTTATCTCTAGCCTCATTTGCCTCTGGTTGTGGTGCAAAGAGAAAAATAAAAGAAACAAATGTCCAAGACTCTTGAACTTTCCGGAATGCTAAAGGGCAGGATTGAAAGTGTTTTGTGTTGCCATGGTGAAGTCTGAGATGTTTGTGGCTGTTTACTGCAACATGCTACGCTATTATAATTTGTAGATGTGTATTTTATTTTAAAGTTTATTTATTTTGAGAGAGAGAGAGAGAGTGCAGGAGGGGAAGAGAAAGAGGGAGAGAGAGATAATCCAAGCAGCCTCCTCACTGTCACCGTGGAGCCCAAGGTGGGGCTCAAACTGACAAACGTGAGATCCTGACCTGAACAGAAACCAAGAGTTGGCCACTTAACCAACTGAGCCACCCTGACATCCTGCAGATGTATATTTAAAAGAAGAGATGGAGTCATACGTTAGCACTTTGTTCCAACAGAATTGTGTTACTTATTTTGTGAGCATATTCAAGTGAACTGAAGTTGTTAAAATTGAAAATACATCACAGAAAATACTTTTAGTGAAGATCCTATGCCAGATCAAGGACTCAGTGAAATGATTTAGACTTACTGGTATCACTACTTCCCAAGCATAGTCAAATTAATGATCTATATAACTAGATTTTGCCATTTACAGATATGAATCTGTGGCTGTGCAGAAGGCAGTAAGTCAAAAACCTTTATACCCAAGAGTTCTTTAGATTGAATAACCATAAATCTATACATTTTTATATAGAGGGATCCTAAGAGGAAAGTGCCAGACAATTCTTTTTGTGACCATGAAATGGCAAGAATGCAAGCTATCTTAAAATGTTGTGTATTTTACATAGATTGAAAAAAGTATTGTGCTTTGATTCTGCCATGATGAAAGACATTGCACTCACTTAAACAACTAGAAAATCATCAAGATGATTAGGAAAATCTCTGAAGACTTTGCATTTTAATGAGACCATAATTATTCATCTAAATTTTTCCAAATGAAAGTTTTAGCCTACGATGTTCAGAGCTCATTAAAGAAACATGATATTTTGAGGAAAATGCAATATTTTAAATTAAAGGTTAAGTGTTAGAGTAAAAACAAGACATAGACTGAGAAAATCTTAAGTAACTGATAGTAGTGATAATAGCTCTTTGTTGTATGACCAGAAAAACAATATTCTGTAATACATATGGAGTGGTTATAAAACGGCGATTCCAAGAAGAAAACAAATCTCTATGATATAAACAACTTAGTAAATGTAAAAATTATATCACAAAAACTCAAATGTAAAATGCATATTTCTTGGAGGCACCTGAGTGATTTGGTTGGTTAAGGGTCTGACTTTGGCTCAGGCCACTATCTCAAGGTTCATGGGTTTGAGACCTGTGTCAGGCTCTGTGCTGACATCTCAGAGCCTGAAGCCTGCTTTAGATTCTGTGTCTCCCTCTCTCTGCTCCTCTGCCACTCATGCTCTGTCTTTTTCTCTCAAAAGTAAACATTAAAAAATAATAATAAAATAAAATGCATATTCCTTACAAATAATTATTTAGAAAATTGTTGCATAGCCATCACCCCCTCATACTAATCCTCTTATCACAATGATGGCAATAAATTTCAATTACTTTTTAGAGATATTCCTATGGTTAAAAAATGCAGTCTATTTTAAAGTAATTTATGCATTGCAATAAGGTTCCTTTTTATTATTTCTGAATAAAAAGTGTAAAGATTTGAATCAGCTGTGAAAATTAGCATATGCACCTTCCCAGGATCAAAAAGAACTTAGGGTCTACAGGAGAAAACCTAGGAAAAATTTCACATACTTCACTGTTTTTTCTTTGTTTAAAGGGGAAAAAATATCTTCGAGGAAACTCTGGGTTGAACTCATATGTTTCCAACAAAGTTTGAATTCTCAGTTTGAAAATTAAAATAGAATCTATCAGAGGGTTGTTTTTGTAGAAAAAAATCTGTCAAGAAAGCTTTAAATGACAGAAAGAGATATTGGAATATCAATAAAAATGCCTTTAACCTCATATGCCATTTGATTAGAATCTTTGCTGCCCTGTTTGGAAGCAGTTTTGAAGCCAGTCATAAAGGCTTCATGACGAGTAGGAACAGGTGGCTGGGACTGATTGAGAGTGTCACTGGGCCACACCTCAGACATCCCTGTGTCTTGAGTTCTGTATACACCTGGGAAGGAGAATGGGGAGGAGATGAGATTCTTCCTATAAAGAAATTTGTAATCTTAATGTTTAACCAATTAAATAGCATATACATTCTTTTAGTAAGCCCCCTAAACTGTGATCCAAACTGTAAGAGTTTGTATCAATATCATTTAGCATACATTAAATAATAAATGATGAACTGTCTGGTCAAATTCCCAGTCACCACTCCCTGGAACAAAAGACCCCCTTTTTTTAATGTTTTATTTTCAAGTAATCTCTATACCAATGTAGGGCTCAAACTTATAAACCTGAGATCAAGAGTTGCATGCTTTACCACCTGAGCCAGCCTAATGCCCATCTTTTTTTTTTTTTTTTTTTTTTTTTGTCCCCATATATTCNAGGTGCACAATATAGTGTTTCAGCAATTCTGTACATTACCCAGTGCTCATCACAATAAGTGTACTCATAATCCTCTTCATCTATTTCACCTCTTCATCCCTCCACTCACCTTCAATCTGGTAACCACGAGTTTGTTCTCTACCTTCAAGTCTGATTTGTTTGTCACCTCTTTTTGCTTTGTTTGCTTGTTTTGTTTCTTAAATTCTACATATGAATGAAATCGTATGGTATTTGTCTTTCTCTGACTGACTTATTTCATTTAGCATTATACCCCCTAGATCCATCCATATATAAGATCCATCCAAAATAAGATATATAAATATAGATATAAATAAGATATATATAGATATCTATAGATATATAGATATATATAGATATATAGATATCTATATATCTATAGATATATAATATATAGATCTTTCATTCATATATTCATGNATATATAGATTATATAAGATATAGATATAGATATCTATATATATCTTATGTTTTCATTCATCTATTGATGGACACTTGGGTTGTTTCCATATTTGTCTATTATAAATAATGCTGTAATAAACTTAATAGGTCCAGTTATCTTTATGGATTTGCACACCAAGCTCTTTAACTATTGTTTTACATAATGCTTGTTAAGCTTAATTTACTTTCCAGTGCATCATAACTATGCTACAAAAATCTATATACATATATATCTAATTAGTATCTAATTACTCTATCATTCTATCATAATTAGATCTCTCTTTGTCTCTCTGTCTGTTTCTCTCTCTAATGTATATATATATATATCTGTATTTAAATTTTATCAAATGGACTTCAGTGCCTTTCTTCTGTTAGTATATTTAATTTTTTATTATTGACATATAAACTGGAAAACACTAGATCTAGTACGTTCATGTATATGTAATTTCTCACTCCACCCAGGAACTGATAAGGTACATTTTATTGACTTAACTTACTGGAACTTACCATTAAGATAACTTGTTTGTTGTTGTTGTTGTTGTTGCTTTGTTGTTTTTTTTTTTCCTCTCTCTACTTCCCATTCCTTTTCGTGATCAAATGCCCATCAAAATTTTCTTTAATTTACCATTATGTAGAGATTAGTAGCATTGACTACATGTTCTTATACCAAATTCTACTGTGAAAAAAAATGCTTATTTGGAAAAGTTCAAGGAAAGGGATGTGTAAGCACAATATACCCTTAAATTACTAATTAATCCATGGCAGGATAGCTAAGAAGCAAAGGTTTCTTGGGACACTACTTGGTCACCATCACTTGTGACATTACAGCAAGTAATTTATTTATTTCTAAAGACAAGTAGAGTAATGCAGTTTACACAAAGCTTGTTAATAAAACAAAACATATTAAAGTTTTCCAAATAATGTTATTCTTAATTGCTTTCTGATGTGTTTTTATTAAATTGAAGAAGTAGAGCTCACTGTGAATTTGATGACAACCAATATCTACCTTTTTGATATGATAGCTATACAGAGTGACAGTTCAAAAATATAGTGAATAGTTTCTTCTATGAAATTCTACAGTGATTTGTTTTTCTAACGTAATCTTAGTTTCACATGGAAATGAGTATTTTGTATCTGCACCACACAATCCTCATTAAAGTAATAGAAATAAGACTCACTGGGCTTATGGTATTAGTCTTATTTTGAGCTGTTTCTTATTTGCGGAAGAAGGCTAGTTTTCTGAATATTTATTAGAGGATTTTAATAGCTCTCTGTTGTAGTTGTGAAAATGTGTATCCAAACTGCTGTAGGTTGCCTGAAATTGTGACTGTATCTGTAGTGTAAGTAATTGTTTAATACCAACTAACATATTTAATCATGTAGGAAACACATCAATATTTTTCAAACATTAAGTAGAGAGTAAGAAAGAACACTCTCGGATTAACTCATTATAGACAGATCAGAATTAAAATCTTAAATTCTTTTTTAAAAATGTTTATTCATTTTTGAGAGACAGAGAGAGAGGGCACACATGAGGGGGAGGAACAAAGAGAGGAGACACAGAATCCGAAGCAGGCTCCAGGCTCTGAGCTGTTAGCATGGAGCCTGATGCAGGGCTCAAACTCACTGACCTTGAGATCATGATCTGAACCAAAGTTGGATGCTCAAGAGTGAGCCACCCACGCCCCTCTCAAGTCTTAAAAATTTTAAACTAGTTGGCCAGTGGGGGAATACTTGAATGTTTATGTGTTAACATATTTATAATACATTTAACTTCAGAGCTGTAATAACTGGATGAATAATGCAAATAGGATATTCGGGGAAAAAGACATCCTCTTTGACACAAACATATCAGCACCTAATTTGTGCAGCTAATTAACCAGGTGCTACCGAACAAGTGAGTTCCCTTATCTCATGGACGTTCTGGCACTGAATAAGTCTTTTCAAGTGTGATTGGTATTATAGCATAGTCCGCTTCTTTACACATGTATTTTAGAGAATCTCAAGTAGAAAGTTGTTCAGATAAATGTAGTGGGAGAAAAACACAAGAAGACTAATCTAAGTGGGTGGAACAGCATTTCTGTATCCTTGTTTAAGGGACAGCATGGAATATACAATGACTGAACCAAAGGGAGAGTGATAAGTGACTGGTTGAAAGAGAGGGGCTAAACTGGAGGTCCAATTCAAGTTTTGCTGAAGAGTTTGGAAATCATATCAGGTGGAATGGGAATCCATGGGAGGTTTATACATAAACACAAAATATTATCATTAGTTAAAAAAAATTATCATATTTATTTTTTGAGAGAGAAAAAGAGAAAGCAGGGGAAGGGCAGAGAAAGAGGGAGACACAGAATCCAAAGCAGGCTCCAGACTTCGAGCTGTCAGCACAGAGCTCATCACGGGGCTTGAACCCATGAACCATGAGATCATGACCTGAGCTGAAACGAAGAGGCAGCCACTTAACCGACTGAGCCACCCAGGCATCCATAATATTATCATTATTGATTTGTAAAGGAAGATTCTGGCTCCATCTGTGCATCTCACAGATGGACAAGAAAGAGGCAAGTGTATCAATTTGGAAGGAAGAGATTATAATAACTTAGATTAGAGTGATAGTAGATTGATAGAAAAAGCCAGGTTACATACATATTTGGAGATACATCTACTACAACAAGCTTAGATGTTAGCATTAAAATAATGAAAAATTGTTTAGTATTTATTGCTCTACATAAATGTATCAAATACTGCTGAAAAATCAAGTTAATAACCAACAAGAGAGTTCAATGAATTTGGAGACAGAAGTACATTATAGACAACCTTAGAATGTTTAAATACACACACACAGACACACACACACACACACACGAGTGCACGCACACCATATCACATGTGGAAGAATCAGTGCGTTTTCATGTACAGTAAGTCTCTTGGGTCAGGTTTTGTTGAAAAGAAAGTCTCTAGGAATATGGTTTGGAAAAGATGTAATTGAAACATGCTCCCAGAATTCAGTGGGCATAGCAACATCCTGCTGTGGTAAACCTAACTGGGAGCATTTAATCACCTGAAACTGGATTGGCATAATTATGGTTAATATACTTAATTGTAAGGCAAACTTACTAAGCAATTATCTGCAAATGGTCTTCTGGTCTTCCCAAAGTGATCATAATCATTATACATGGCTCTTTGAAAATATGTCTATTATTTTATTTTTACCGCAGAAATGCTAAATCATAATATTTCATTGTGGACCTGAGATTATATACTTTTCCCAGAAGTTTCTTTTGATTGGACAAATTTAGAAAGAATTGGTGTATTTTATAAAGATCTTTTGCTATTTAGCTTCCCTGCCATTTTTTCTCTTTGACTTAATAGAGTAACTTAAGCATATGTGATATAACCAGGTCTTCGAGGGAGGCTAAGCAATTGCCAATAGGAGATTTTTGGAGCAAAGCCAAAATAACCTCAGATAATCACTTGAAAGTTGTTTAATGCCATAGGGCTTCAGTTGAGACTAAGCATCTGGCTGTGAGAGTTTGGGTGATTTGGGATGTATGGTGTTCATAAGGATGCTTGGGGGTAAGTAGGACTTACCCCCATCAGTATTGTGCAATGATTTGGATATAGTTTGGATGTAGCAAAATTTTAAGAATGTACTAACATTCTATGAACATGTCCCTAAACTCCTTATGTTCCTTCTTCTCTAATACTACAAGTTATCTCTCAGTTCAAAATTGATTCTCTCAAGGTTTCCTCCATTGGCTAGAAGTGAAAGAAAAAACAAAACCAATCTGAATTACAGATGGTTCTGAGTGATATATTGCACTAAATGGAAGTGGATGATTCTATAATTGTACAGAAAAAAAATCTAAATTGGACAACTTTTTTCTGCTTTTTAAAGAGTTGTTCCTATATTTCTCCATAATATTAATTTCGTTTCAACTTCCCCTCAACTAATATAGAAATGTGAATTTCTAAATCACATACAGTAGTTCAGTCTATAGTAAGGGCATACTGTAATGAACAACTCCAAATAGGACATAAGGAAAAAATAAACCAAGAAAAATATGTTCAGACCTCTGAAACAATAGTTTTGAATATTCCTTGCTTATGCATTTTTAAAACTGATTGTATGTGAAGGCAGGAATGAAGCTAGAGGGAAAGGGAAAACTAAGTGATTGGCACTGTTTCTAATTTTTTTTCTTCAGAAATTAAAATGCACAGGTCTTTATGTATTTTTGAGACTATTGTTGCTGTTGTTTGTTTTGTTTTTATTTTTGGGGGCTAATGTTAGGAGTTCTTTCTCTAGTTGACAATGTAGTTGAATTAGGAAGAACTGAAGGAAGTTACCTGTAAGTTATTCAATGTAACTTAGAAATTATTGATATGTATATATAAAAGGTAGTTGTGCAATGCAGCTGCTTTATTGAAATGTTCTTCCCATATCTGCTCTGGTCACTCTCTAAGTGCTTTGGAGTTGCTGATGACCAACTTCCACACATTTTTTTCCTCCACAAGAGGCATAAATATTGTTTGGAGAAATTGGTTGCAGAACATTTTATACACTGACAGAGTTACAAACTAGATGATATCTTGGGTCCTTGATGGGAAATAATTGCCAGCAAAATCATGTAGTGTGAGAGTGTTTATGTTCCTATTTCTAGTGTTATATTATTTTTTTTATTTATGTTCTAACTCATTCTGAAATCATTTGGGGTGCCTTATAAAAACAGCACATTTTTTGTAAAAAACCACAGACTCTCTCAGTTAAAAACACAAATAATCAAAAAGAAAAGGAAAAAAGGGAAGAGAAAATATGTATTATAAAAACGCAACAAAGAAAAATGTTGATTTAATAAAAAATTAAGTATTTTCTATTATAACTAAAAGAAAACACATTAACTCTATATATCTCATAAAGTATAATTTTATTTTGAAAAATAAAAATTGTAGAGCTTGCCTTTTTTTCTTACCCTTATTGATGATCTTGTATATTTACAAGTAGATTAGGCTAAAGCTTTAACTGTGGGTAGAGCCAGAATGTGTCTCAGAAAGCGTCTTTAGAACTATATCCAGACTTCAACCATCTTGTTAATATGCTGGGAAGATCTGTTATATGCGTTCAGTTCTGTTTTCAGCTTTACCATATTTTCAGGTCGTGCTTAGAAACATCACTTGATAGAAAATTAATCATGTGTGAAGCTTAATTGAGAGGTGTATCCAGGATAGTATAGGGGAATGATGGGAGAATGGGGAAGTGAGACAGGGAAAGGCAAAAGACCAATAAAAAGGCATTGATGGGCCCTTTATTGCTATGGCTAACTGGGCCTTTATCCCAGCAAGAACCTCTGGGAGACAGCATGGAGCCCAGAGTATCAAGAAAGCCGAGGTATTTATCCACGGACTATAATGTACCCTTGGCTGAGTGCGATCCCTATGGGTGTTAAATTACTGGCATGGCTCATCTATCCCACCTCTCCTCCTAAGAACTGGATAGAAATACATTTGAGTTTGATTCTAGGATTTCAAATTTAGGTTTTCTTACTTAGTATCTCCAAAAATATGAATCCTACTTATTTTTATTTTGTCATTTGAAATCTGATTTCTAAGAAATTCCATTTGATCCATGATACTTTGGGTCTAAATATATGAAATTCTATTTTCCAAATTTTATATTTGCAAAATTGGGCAGGAAGGTATTAACCATAAAATGATTTTAAAAATCATTATGTCAAGACATGACAAAAAAATACAGTAGAATGAATTAGAGAAATGGAGAAAATATTAGGGTATTAATGCACAATAATTATTACAAAACATTTATTGTTTTTAAAATTATTTTATGACCAGGAAATGACATTGATTACATCAGAATGTTTTTATTTCAGAATAATTTCTCTTCAGGGCACCTGGGTGGCTCAGTCAGTTGAGTATCTTGATTTCAGTTCAGGTCATGATCTCACAGTTTGTGAGATTGAGCCCCACGTTCGGCTCTGTGCTGACAGTGTGGAGCCTGCTTAGGATTCTCTTTCTCCCTCTCTCTCTGCCTCTCTTTCTCTTTCTCTCTGTCTCAAAATAAGTAAATTTAAAAAAATAATTTCTATTCATTTACAGTAAGATTATCATTGAAGTGAAACATACAAAAAGAAATATATAAAATATATAAAAAGAAACACATAAAAAAGAAACATAAAAAAGAAAACTGTATTTATATTATTTATACAGCTGTTTGCATTATCACAAAGTAAACACACTATGTGATAAACACTCAGATCAAGAGATAAACATTAGTATTATCAGAACCTCAAAAGTACTCACCCTGTCTTATTCCAGTCACTATTACATATTCTAGATTTCTATCAACGTATGCTCTTATTACTATTTTTGAAATTCATACAAATAAGATACAAGTGTGTATATTCACTTATAGTTAGTTGTTCTCACTCAACAATACTTCTTTTAAGATTCATTCATGTTATTGTATAGAGTTGTATATCATTTCTTGTCATTATTTAGAATCGCATGCAATAAATAATCAGGGCTGTCTTGTTCAACTATACTTTTAGAAGAAAGTTTTATTTACAGGACTGATGTTTTGGAAACTCCTTCAAAGTAAGTATAAATTTTGAAATAATCTAATAAGAATGTTTTTATATAGCTGAAGCCTTGGGTCACACTGTACTGACAT
This sequence comes from Crocuta crocuta, assembly GCF_008692635.1. Classification (NCBI taxonomy): domain Eukaryota; kingdom Metazoa; phylum Chordata; class Mammalia; order Carnivora; family Hyaenidae; genus Crocuta; species Crocuta crocuta. The sequence goes on from NW_027528871.1 coordinate 105,082, forward strand.
GACCGGATAGTTTATGCTAACAATGTTATTTATCGTGAGCACCTGCTTTGCTCTGGGGGTCTGGAATCTGACTATCTGAGGTTAGTCTTGCACATACTACATGTTTACATGACTTTGCAATAAAAATCCTTGACAAGGTCCAGGTGAGCCTCCATGGCTGGCCACACTTCATTCTCTTCGTTCCCAGAAGAAGTAAGCATATGCTCTGAGACTGCACAGGGAGCAGACACCTGGATCTTACACCTGGTTTCTCCCAGACATTCTTCATGCACTTCACCTTTTCCCTTTTCTACTTTTAAATGTATCCTTTCTTTGTAACACACACTAACCATGGGGATAGCAGCTTCTCAGTTTTCTGAGTCTTTCTAGCAAATTATTGATCCTAATGGTGGTTTGGGGGATTCCCTATGTACGTAGTGATGAAGCATTTATCAGAATAATTATCTTCTACAACTGCCCATCTTAGTAAAACTCATGAAAATCAGAATGCTGGCATGTATATCACTGAGGTATAGACAAAAGAAAACAATAAAAAGTTTATTTTGTTCCACTGATACAAAATTTCTCATTTCTGAGAATTGGCCCCTTAAATCAATATATTTCTGATTGAATACTCTACTATTATATAACCTTTGATTTATCTTTACATGGTTGTCTGTATTTCTTTTGACTTCTGTAACTGCTGTTTTTTATATACCTCTATATAAAAATTAGTAATTCTAGTTAGTACAGTAAAGAAAATACAAATGAAATAAAAGTTAAAAAGATCAGACCACAAGCAAAGAAACTAACATCATTTCCAGATGACATAACTGCATATAAAACAAAGAAACTGGGGCACCTGTGCAGCTCAGTTTATTAAGAATCTAACACTTGAACTCCTGAGTTCAAGTCTATCAATATGCTCCATGCTGGTGTGAAGTCTACTTAAAGAAAAAAAAAAAAAAAGAACAAAGAAACTATAGATATAGTTTTGAATTAATAAGGGAATCTACAAATTTGGTTGGATACAACTCAATTAATAAACTGATTTTCACATATTAGCAATAACAATTAGAAAATGAAGTTACTAACCTAATGTAATTTGCAATAACATTAACCTTTAAATTCTTTTTTATCAAATATGTGAAAATCTAAGAACTCTATATAGTAAATTTCAATACATTGCTGAGAATCATATATATAAATTGTGAAAAAATCAAATGTACTTTGTGGGATTTATTGAATATTCTAAAAAATATATTTTATACTTATTTTTTGTCTATTCAATGTAGTCCCAATGAGCATATCAGCAGATTCTAATTATAAAATTAAAAAAAGAAATTTTAAATTTTATATGAAAATGAAAAGAATCAATAATAAAAAGCTTGCTTTATATAAGAAAGGAAACAAAATTGGAGAATATAGAGTAACAAATAGCATGATTTGTTAAAAACTCTAGAATAATTACATCAGTGCTATCACACTTCTATTGCCTAGCACTCTCTAGTGCACTAACAATGATAGACAAGAGAAAAAGTTCATAAGATAATTAATAGAGATACAAGCAGAAACCCAAAAATATGTGTTTACCCAATTTATGGCAAAAGTAATTGCAGAGCAGGTTGAAAATTATAATTATTTTAGACAATGGGTCAAATGATATCCAAAGGGAAAACTATTAATCACAACCCCATTCTACATTATATACCAAATTCAATTCTGGATGAATTACAGATCTTAACCTGAAAGTAAAACAATAAAACTCTTTGTCCAAAAAAAAATGTCAACAAGAAGGTAAAAAATTCTAAAAAGTTAGACAGGATATTGTCGATACATAGAAAACAAAAAGCTCATAACAGATAGATAGATAGATAGATGATATAGATATGGATATATCTTTCACAGGTGTTTGCATATATTTATATATGAAAGATCAATAAGAAAGACATTCAATCTAATAAGAAAGTGGCAAAAGCTTTTAACAGTCACTTCAAGAAAGTGTACAAAGAAATAGCCAATAAGAGTATCACAGCTGATGCAAATTAAGACCACACTAAGACACTGTACATAACCAGAGCAACTACATAAAGTGAACTAAGCCAGGCACAGAAGAATAAATACTGCATGATTCCAATTACACGTGGCACCTAAAACAGTCAAACTCATAGAAAAGAGTAAAACAGTGGTTACCAGAAGCTGGAGGGGAGGAGGAAATGGGGAATTATTGTTCAATAGACATAAAATTTCAGATGTGCAATATGAATTAAGTCTAGAAATTCAATGAACAGTTTATACCTATTGTCAACAGTATTGTATCATGCACTTAAATATTGGTTGAGAGGGTGGATCTTATGTTGTGTTCTTACCCCCACCAACACACACACATACACACACATATGACAAAACAAAACAAAACAAAAAAGATACAAAAAACTTTTCTAAATAATGAATAGTTCTATTATCTTGATTGTGTTGATGGTTCTATGGGTGTTTGCTTATGCCCAAACTCATCAAGCTGCATATACTAAATGTGTGTGGTTTGGGGTGTACTAATTATACATTAAGAAAGCCATTTTAAAAATTGAAATGTCATGAGTTGGAAGAGATTTCAAACAAATGGATTTATCCTGTATCATTTCAGGTGTATACATTGCTGAATTTGAAAACCTGGCCATGTCTGCTGATACTGAACACTATCTTAACTTACAATTTCTTTCCTCCTTATGTATATGCCAGAGCTCAAACATGGCATCACCAGAAGACATCAGCGATAATGTTTCGTAGCAACAACATTCATAATAATAAAAATCTGAAAATAATGCAATATTCCATGGTAGAATAGCCAATTTTTATATATCCTTACACTACAGTTCCATAGAATGATGAGGGCTTCTAAGTCACATGTAGAATCATAGAGCAAAAGAATCCTGACACAAAAGTAAAAGTTTCATATTGATTCCATTTACGAGGCAAATATAATGTATATAATTAGAATTCTTGATAGGGGTTATAATTTGAGAGTTCTATAAGAATTCAAGGGAGAGGTCACAATTTGAGGAGATAGTGAGTAGAAAAGGATTCTATTATTTAAATAGTCTGTTTCTAAATTTGAGTACTGTTTGGAAATATATGGATGGAATTAAGATTTATCCTGGATGATAACACAGCAAGCAGTCTGTAGAATGATGCTTTCAGAATATTACACCTGGAGTTTCTATGTTGTAGATAACTTCCTAACTCCTGGTAGAGTGACATTGTAACAGATACAAGGTCTTTTTATTTGGCCAGTACAGCTGCTGAAGTGAAATCATCCATAATTCTTTCCACTCATTCTTCCTTCCCTTAATGTGATGCATAGAGACACCTTCATCTTGAAGGTAAACTGAATTTTGTTTTCTTCCTCTTAAGCAACTATGTTCCTCTTTTTGTATTTCTTCCCTTTTTAAATTTTATTTCACCACCATTTATGAATGCAGAGATTTTTTTTTTTAAGTCTTCAAATGAGTTTAAACTTTTCTGTCTGCCCTGCATGGCCCTGCATAAGCTGGCCCTTGCTTTTCTTCCTCATTAAGTTCCTACCTTCTGACATTTCCTCACTCACCTATGCCCCCCTTCTCTCTTTAGAGTTTTCTCTTCTCTGCCACCTGAAGCATGGCAAACCCTGTGTTTTGAACCTCCTACTTTCTCTGTAGCTGGAATCCATGTTGCCTGGCAATTTCATGATTGTTTCTTTTCCAAAGTCCAAGTCTTTCCATTTTTATCTTACATTTTTCTTCTGTGTTACTAGGCATTCCAAAAAGAAATAATTCCAAAAGAGCAGAGACCATGCCTGTTAAATTTAGCTCTTTATTTCTGTGTCCCCAGCTCCTAGCCCATTGGATGGCCTTAGAATGTAGTCATTATATATTTGGTGAATTAATGAATAAATGAATGAATGTATCTTTGACTTCTTGTTTTCTTATACTAATGCCCTAGAACTAATTTACAGCTATAATTTTCTAAACAACAAAGAATTCTGTTCTCCAGGGGTTTTGTAGCAGAGTATTGATTTTTGATAATTTTTGTATAAAGGAATCTGTATCAAAAAACCTCATTATCTCTTGCCTGTAGTATTATAGGATCCAATTTAATAATCATAGATAACTGAATGGAGCCCATGACTAAATAATAGTATGTATTTTAATTATTTAGTTAAGTTAATAATTTAAATGATTTGATCATGAATTCAATTTTAGAAAGGAAAATCACTCCACAGTACTTATGTATATGGCTTAGAAATTTTAAGTTGAAGATATTCTATAATAAAAAACTATGTAAAATGATATTCATTGTCATAATGCTCAAACAAAGTGAACATGTATACACACGCAAGTGTACTTACTCAAGGGCAAAAGAGAAGAGGTGGAAAAGATCCCTAATTTATTGGAGAAAACAATATAGTTATAAATAAATTCCCCGAAAACACATTCCTATTAATTTCTTTCTTTCCCATACACATTCTCTTTAATGATCTTCAAAATACTCTCACTTGAAGGATTAACTGAATCTTCAGTGTTCAATTTGAGTACTTGTTATTTCAATATAGCTTTACCAATTTCCACTAAATTGTGAAATATGTAAAATATTTCCTGACTCAAAGTAATATGTAGTCTAAATGCAGCATTTGTATATTTAATGGTCTCTAAAAGTTAGTCACTACAGTTTTCATCTTCACTGGCTTCTTAAGATATTCAGACACTGATATACTTTATTATTTTGTATAGCTGTATCTACCATTTACTATGTATATTCTTGTCACAAAATGGCTAAAACTTAGGTGAAAGAAATAAAGTGAAAAATGGCTTATCATTTTTTTAAAAAAACAAGTGATTTTTCATTATTATTTACTAAAGTTGTTTAATTGTACAATGTTCAGCCATCAGTCTCCCTTGATGTATAGTTTGTTAAGAAGCCTTGAAGGTGAAATATTACCCTTAAACAAACTCATTATCCACTAGGTGGTAGTATATCCTTTTCTATTTTATCAAAAAGATTCACAATTTCAATTCCTTGAAAATTTTAGTTGTAAAGGATAAAATTATTTGCAAAAGTAAGTTTAGTATTGTTTTATGTTTGCATTGTTATTCCATTTTTTAAAATTTTGACTTTTTCTGTAAGATTTTTTCCAATGTTCTATTTTCTGTTTCTGGCCTATGTAGAGTGTAAGAAACTATTTATAATATAAAAATTATATTGTTCAGATAATATATACAGAGAGATATGTATGTATATATACACACATGTTTCTTAATTTATACTCAGAAATTTAGACACTTTTAACATCACATATTGAAATATTATTTACTTTATTTTAACCCAATTTTAGATATTTGAATTTTAATTTAAAGAAAACAATTTCTGTATCCAAATAAATATGAATAAAATTTTTTACTATAAAGACTATACTTAATAAAAAGTTATTCAACACTTCAGTGCCTTTGAAAAGTAGAAAAGTCAGTTAAAATGATATATTGTTTTAAGGGTGCTATCACCGAGTAATAAATTCTCCTTGGCGACTCTCCCCAAATAAGCTGCTGTAACATGTTTAATAAGGAAGACCAGGTTATGTGCATATTGTTTTCAATATTTATGGAAATAATACAAACTTTACCCAGGCATATTCTTATAAGTATTTTTTTTGCAATTGCTAGATTTATCCATCAAATATGTTACTTGATTATGAAGCATTGCAACGAAATAGGATATTGGAGCTTCTCAAATGCTGTTGCTGGGGGGTGAAATTAAGGTAACATATTTGGAAAGCTATATTAAAATGCCTTTTAGTAAAGATAATCATTAACATGGAGACCAAATTTCTGGACATGTATTCTAAAATGTATTTATGAATATGTGCAACAATTTACCTGCAAAGATATTAACTACTATAATATT
>NW_027528871.1:111085-231401 GCF_008692635.1 Crocuta crocuta
CTACAAGGAAATAATACAAATCATATGTACTTTAGTCAAAAGACATAAAAATATTAGATTATAAGCTCATATATGTCAGATAAATTTATAATCTATCTTTATGTAGATTTTTGTATTTATATTAGTGCATTTTATTACCCATTTTAATTATATTTTTATCTTAAAAATAGAAACATGTACAATGGCATTTGGGTGGCTCAGTCGGTTAAGCGTCTGACTTCGGCTCGGGTCATGATCTCACAGTTTGTGAGTCTGAGTGCCACATCAGGCTCTGTGCGACAGCTCAGAGCCTGGAGCCTGCTTCAGATACTGTGACTCCATCTCTCTCTGCCTCCACCCTGACCCCTCCATGCTCTGTATCCATTTCTGAAAACTGAATAAACCTTTAAAAAGAATAGTTAATAAATGGAAACATATACATAAGCAAAGTAATGTATATTTATGCAGAGTTGGAATAGAGACTAGATCCACTATATTTACTAATTTTCTTTACAGTAAACATATAAACTTCTATAAAAGAGATTAATAACATACTGAAATTGTACTTTGATGAAAATATCTAAAAATATATATCATTCATTATAAAACTAATGAAATAAAAAATGTAAGTTTCAAGTGTTTCTTCCCATTTCTTTAGTAGAGAGTAATTTTAATCATATAAATAATATATATCTATCAAATACAAGTTGTAGAACAGTTCACAAAATCTTTTCACTTGAATTTAATTATACAAATGTGTGAGGCATGACTTATGTGATTATTGTAATAACTTGTCTAGTCACTGACAGCCTCATGGACCTAGTGAGTAGAAATAAGCTACCCTGGGAACCACATGTGAGAATTTTCCCTCATATATTTGAAATGATAAACTGTTGAATGAGAACCTTATTTAAATAAATATAGTAACACTGAAAGTTCTCTTACAGGAACTCAAATGTCCATACATATTAATTAATGTTGTATAAAGAAAAAAGCATTTCTTAAGATCATTATCAATACTAATTTACATTTTAAATTATCCAGAACCTTTAATCATTCTAGCACATGGCAAATCAGAAATTCAAAATGTACCTAATTAATCTGAAACTATAAAATCCATTACATGTAGGACTTGCTTAGATGTGTATTATTGTTTCATTTGTCTTCCATTTATTTATTTATTTGTTTGTTTCTTTGCTTATTTATTTATTTATAAATGCTTATTTATTTATTTATTTATTTAGAGAGGGGCGAGGGAGAGACAGAGAAGGAGAAAGAGAATTCCTAACAGGCTCTGCACTGTCAGCATAGAGCCCAATGTGGGTTTGATCTCACAAACCCTGAAATCACGACCTGAGTGGAAATCAAGACTCAGATACCTAACCACCTGAGTCCCCCAGGCGCCCATCAATTGTCTTCCTTTTAATCATTTCATTAAAGCATTCTTATTGAGTTCCTGTTGGTTTTAAAGCATGGGAAAAATTCTAAATTACCATCTATTATTTTTGCAATACAAGGTTCTCAACTTATACAGTTTTCAATAGTCTCCCTAGAATTCATGGGAAGGACCATAGCTTTGGGGAGGAGGTCACACAAAATGCTTTGAATTTTTGTGGATACAGAAAGAAATGAAAGCAGAAGGGAATAGCAAAAATAATAATTCCCATAAATACTTAACATTAGAAAATGTTTACTTCTTATTAAATCTGATTTGTATTAGGTAACATATATATTATATATGTATATTCAGTTATTTCCTTAGTAACAGAAATCTTGTTTAATAAGATATACATGTATATTAAATAAATATACATATATGTACATAGTGATCAAGATACTAATTTAAGGAGAATCAACACCTTAATAGGAAGTATTCCAACTCATTAACATAGTAAATATATAAATTTCTCTGAATATGTGTGTGCATGTGTGTGTATTTAAATTTTGTGTAACAATAAATACAAAGTATTATTTCAACATGAAAAGTAATTCTTAAGGTAATTTACTTTTTTTTCATAGAATCATCAAAATCTGATATGTTAATATCTCAATTTGGATACTAATTTCATTAAAATACTCGATTAGTATTGAGATTTCATAAAATGTGCCGTTGAAAAAAGGCCCTAACTCAAGTTACTCCAATAGTACTAAAATATGTGAATACAAGTTTTTTGAAAATTCTGTACTAATATGTCATATTAATAACTTTTATTTCAGTATATGTAAACCAACGTTCACATAATTTAGTAACAAAGGAGTCTTTTTCTCTCCCTTCTTCCTTTCTTTAATAGAATATAAGTGTACAATAAACTAACGGAAACTATAGATACATGATGCACAGTAGATTTCTAGAACTTATTTTCTATGGATTGAATGTTTGTGTGCCTTAAAATTCAGATGTTGAAGCCCTAATCCCCCATGTGATGGTGTTTGGAAACTGGGTTTTTGGAGGATTAGTGCCTTTATAAGAATTAGGAAAAGGATGATCTGTCTCTGACATGTGAGACCATAACAAGAAGGCAGCAAGCCAGGAAAGGGCTTTCACCAGGCGCTGAATCCAAGGGCACCTTTATCTTTGACTTAACCAGCCTCCAAACTGTAAGGAATAAAGCTCTGTTGTGTAAGCCACCCAGTCCATGGTATTTTCTTCTAGCAGCCAGAGCTGATTAAGACTTGATTCCTTTGTAACTGGAACTTTGTACCTATTGAATAGCAACTCCACATTTCCCCTCCACCTAGCCCCCGACAACTACCATTCTATTTCGTGTGTTTTCATTTCTCTCATCAATGCTTTATTAATTGATTATATTTTAGTGGTAGTATCTCATTAAATTCATCTCATGATTTTGATTGTTATTAAATGGAATACACTTGACATTGAAAAAAAATTTAATCCTTTGCTGCTAAAATTTAGAAACATAATTGATATGGATGGTGACCTTGCTTGTGTTCTGTGAAATATTAAACTTATCACTTCTGGGGGCGCCTGGGTGGCTCAGTCGGTTGACCGTTCAGCTTAGGCTCAGGTCATGGTTTTGCGGTTCGTTGTTTCGAGCCCCGCGTCAGGCTCTGTGCTGACAGCTCAGAGCCTGGAGCCTGCTTCGGATTCTGTGTCTCCCTCTCTCTCTGCTCCTCCCTTGCTCATGTTCTGTCTCTCTCTGTCTCAAAAATAAATAAGCTATAAAAATTTAAAAAGTAAACATCACTTCTGGTACTATTTGTATAGGTTAATGGATTTTTTAATGTAAATAATTCTATCTGCAGTTCAGTTTCTTTCTTTTCAATCTCTTTGTCTTTTACATTTTGTTCTTGCTCCATTGTACTGCCTTCAACTTTCAGTACAATGTTGAATAGAATGGCCATCCATGTCCTCTCCCTAATCAATCATAGGGAAAAGTGATCTTTATTTGTGGTTAATACTATTTGTGCTGACAGAAGTTTACTGGCAGAAGTTTACTGACAGAAGTTATCCTCTCAGGTTTGTTTGCTTGAAAAATGTTTACTACTAATTTTTTTGAAAGATGTTCCATCTGGGGCCACCAGGGTGGCTCTGTTGGTTGAGCATTTGACTTTGGCATGGTCACTATCTTATAATTCATGGGTTTGAGTCCCATGTCGGGCTTCATGCTGACAGCAAGGAGCCTGCTTGGGATTCTCTCTTCCTCCCTTTATCTCTTCCCCTTCCCCACTTGCTCTTCCTCTTTTTCTTAAAAATAAATAAACATTTAATTTCTTTTTAAAAAAAGAAGGATATTCTATCTGGGCACAATATTATAAATTAACAATTGACTCAAAGTGTCGTTGCATTTTCTTTCATCTACAGCATTTCAAGTAAGAGCCATGTTTTTCCTTCTCATGTTTGTTTCTCTGAACAAACTGTCTTTTCTTGCTCATTATTTTAATATTTTCTCTTCATTACTGGCTTTCAGTAAATTGATTTTGCATGCTTTGGTATGGTGTTCTACGTATTTAGTTTGCTCTGGGTTTATTGAAATTTGGCACTGTGTATTTAGAGTTTTCATTACATTTGGAAACCTTCCAGTGATTTTTTACTTCCTTATTTCTTGTCTCTGCTTCTTTTCCTGGTACTCAAGTAGTGTATATGTTTGCTTGTTTCATATTGTCCCACATGGCAAAGAGGGTTTGGCTAATTCTTCAGCCTTGTTTGTTTTCTCTCTTCCTCTTGTGCTTCATTTTGCATATTTTCTGTTTTTATATTTTCTAGTTAATAAATTTTTTCTCTATAGAGTGCTTGAAGTACTCTTAAATTTCAGATGTCCTTTTTATTGCCAAATGATTTATACTTGGCCTTTTAAAAATATTCTTCTTTTCTTCTCATTATAAATGTTTTTTTCTTTCCAAGTTTTTATTTAACTTCCAGTTACTCAATGTATAGTATAATGTTAGTTCCAGGTGTAGACTTTAGAGATTCATCACTTACATATAACACCCAGTGCTGATCACCAGTTCCTCCTTAATACCCTCACCTATTTCATCCATCCATCACCTACCTCCTCTCTAGTAATCATCATTTTGTCCTCTATTGTTAAGAATCTGTTTTTTGGTTTTCCACTCTCACCCTTCTTCTCCCCTTATGTTCATTTGTTTTGTTTCATAAATTCCACATATGAGTGAAGCCATATGGTATTTGTCTTTTTCTGACTGACTTATTTTGCTTAGCATAATACTCTCTCACTCCAACCAGGTCATTGCAAATGACATGATTTCATTCTTTATTATGGCTACGTAATATTCTGCTGTATATATGTACCACCTCTACTGTATCCATTTGTCACTCAATGGACATTTGGGTTCTTTCCATAATTTGGTTATTCTTGATAATGCTACTATAAACACCAGGGTCCATGTAACCTTTCAAATTAGTATTTTTGTATCCTTTGGATAAATACATAGTAGAGCAATTGCTAGATCATGAGGTAGTTCTCTTTTTAACTTTTTGAGGACCGTCCATACCAGAGTAGCTGCACCAGTGTGCATTCCCACCAATAGTGGAAGAGTGTTCCCCTTTCTCCATATAGTTGCCAACACCTATTGTTTCCTGTGGTGTTAATTTTATCCAATCTGACAGGTGTTAGGCGATATCTCATTGTAGTTTTGATTTGTACTTCCCTGATAATGAGTGATGTACTGGCACAGAAACAGACAGATAGATCAATGGAATAGAATGGAAAACCCAGAAATGAACTGTCAACTATGGTCAATTATTCCTCCACAAAGCAGGAAAGAATATCCAATGGAAAAAAGTCTCTTAAACAAATGGTGTTGGGAAAAGTGGACAGCATCATGCCAAAGAATGAAACTGATTCCCTTACATTATAAACAAAAATAAATACAAAATGGATAAAACACCTAAATGTGAGACAGGAAACCATCAAAATCCTAGAGGAGAACACAAGCAGTAACCTCTTTTACAATAGTTGTAGCAACTTTTTACTAAATATGCCTCCTGAAGCAAGGGAAACAAAAGCAAAACTAAACTAGTGGGAATTCATCAAAATAAAATTTCTGCAGAAGAAAGGAAACAATCCACAAAACTGAAAGTCAACCTACAGAATGAAAGAAAATATTTGTAGATGAAAGGTCAGTGCCAACCCAAAATATATAAAGAATTTATAAAACACAACTTCCTCAAAAGCCCTACAAATAATCCAATTAAAAACTGGGCAGGGGCACCTGGGTGGCTCAGTCGGATGGGCATCTGACTTCGGCTCAGGTCATGATTTCACAGTTTGTGGATTCGGGCCCTGTGTCGGGCTCTGTGCTGACAGCCAGCTCAGAGCCTGGAGCCTGTTTCAGATTCTGTGTCTCCTTCTCTCTCTGACCCTCCCCTGCTTGCTCATGTGCTCTCTCTCTTAGAAATAAATAAAATATAAAATTAAAAAAAAAAAAAAAACTGGGCAGAAGACATGAGTGGACATTTTTGCAAAGAAGACATACAGATGGCCAACAGACACATGAAAAGATGTTCTCTCATTATATTTATGTTTTAGTTTCACATTGAGTAATTAAATATGTGTGGGTATATGTAACATACATGTTGTAACCATTTTTACACATTTGTCAGCTGATTTCTTTAACTATCATTTCTGTTTCTATTTCTATTGACTTTTTTTCCTCCTCTTAGTTATGTCATGGTTTATTATTGGTTATTTTTGGGGTATCATGTTTGCAAATTATACAGTGTTTAGTATTGTATTTTGTCATATTCTTGCAAGAATGTTGAAATTCATTCTGATAGTCAAATTACGTGAAGATCAGTTGGAACTATTAAATGCATATACTTTTCAATGCATATTTTTAAACTCTCTTAGAATAGGTTTGGACCAAGTATTACTCTAAAGCTAATTAACCACACCCCTTAGGTATAGTGATTTGGGGCTCTGATAAAAGTTCTATATATTTAAAATGGTGTTTGAATATAACTGCATTTGCATGGCTTCTTAGAATTTTTTGACTTAAGCTCGCCAGTTATTATTGTTTCCCTGGAAAGTTTCTTTCCAGACCTCACAGAGCTTCATCCTATGCATGCTCAAACAGGTGGTCAGCTAAAAACTAGGATAGGTCCCTTACTCATATATCTATAATTGCTTCCTGGGTATTGTCTCATCAAAAAAAAATGATACTCCACAAATTATATTTACCTTAAACTGTCCAACTCTAACATCTTTTTCATCAATTGAGTGACATCATTGGGTTCTGTTTGGTTTTCTCCCTTCCCAAACTGCAGTGCATATATTATATACCTCCAGAAACCTGGGGTGATGTTGGGTAGGAGTCACCTGATATTTTCTCCCTTCTCTACCTGTTGCTTTTTTTATAATGTCAAAAACTGATGTTTTGTGTGTTTTATGTTTCTAGATGTTTATTTGGGGTGGGTGACTTAGAACAGTGTTATTCTCTCTTGAGTAAAAGCAGTTATCAGAGCAATGTGACAGGAATATTTTTATGGTTCTTCATGGTCTGGACTTTCTGAGCTAAAATCACTCACAATGAGGGTTAAGAGATGAGTAAGTAACTTGGAAGTTAGAGATTATGTATTTCTCTGTAGTGGTTTACAGTTTTATCTCTCCTGGAGCCACATGTTTACATACCAAATGGTAATGAATTTGGAGATCTCTCCCTCTGATCCACAAGAAGGATTTGCTTATCTTAGTAAGATAAGGTCTCCTCCTGAGGGGAAGAGAGGAGTTGTACAGGCTGCCCTTTATAAGCTTTGAGATTCACAATTTCATAGTCTCTCTACTGTGAGGTAAATCCACATTTTGTATGTATGTACAGATGACATCTGAATCTTACTGTGTCCTCTTGTGGGGAAACTAGGGTATGAAGAACTGTCACTTAGAACTTGTGAAAACAAGTGATCAGCGGGCCTTTCATCCAGAAACCTCATATTTACTGTCAAGATAAAATAAATAAATATTTAAAATATCAAGCAAATGTCACAATAATGTTTTATCTTCAAACCATACTTTTGATAAAGGCAATATAGTTAAAGAAATATAGTTAGCCATATTTAAAGGACAAGTTATATGAAGCAACTTGCATGTTGTCTGTCAAGCACCCCACTCTTGATTTCAGCTCAGGTCCTGATCTCTCGGTTTTTGGGATCAAGCTCCATTTTGGACTCCTCGTGGACAGCATGGAACCTACTTGGGATTCTCTCTCTCTCTCTCTCTCTGCCCCTGCCTGTCTCATACTCTCTCTATCTCTCTCAAAATAAATAAATAAATGTTAAAAACAAATAAAAGGCAAATTGCATAGTTGAAGGTCAGATACACTACCAAAGATTTTATAATGTGTTTCAAGATGGTAGTTGTTATAACTTAGAGTTCACGGTAGTATCTTTATATTGTGGCAATTATTGATTTGGATCTTTACTTTCAGATTCAATGTATCCTTTTCAATCAAAATTGTTGTAAACTTTTGTAGCTCTATATTAATTATTAAATAAATTTTGTGATCATGGACCATATATAAACAGAATATAGTCATTAGCAAATTGAAAAATTAGTTATTGTTTTTATTTATTCTTATTTTTAAAATTTTATTTATTTATTTTGAGAGTGGGGATATGGGCATGCGGGTAGGAAAACCCAAGCAGTCCCTACTCTGTCAGCACTAAGCCCAATGCTGGGCTTGATTTCATGACCAGGATCATGACCTGAGCCAAAATCAAGAGTTGGATGCTTATCTGACTAAGCCACTCAGGTGCCCCCAAAATTAGAGTTTTTAAATTTATTTTTTTATTTTTTAATGTTTTTATTTATTTGTGTGTGAGAAAGAGAAACAGAGTGAGGAGAGGAGGGTCAGAGAGAGAAGGAGATACAGAATACAAAACAGGCTCCAGGCTCTGAGCTAGCTGTCAGCACAGAGCCTGATGTGGGGCTTGAACCCACAAACTGTGAGTTCATGACCTAGCTAAAGTCAGACGCTTAACTGACTGAGCCACCCAGGCGCCCCTAGAATTTTTAAATTTATTTTTTCAAATATACTTTATTGCTTAAATCACTATTGTAACATATGTGAAAGAATATTTATTTTTTTAATGATGTATTATTATTTTTAATAGGCATTAAAACCTCAGGAAGTATTTATTGAAGTATAGTTGGTATACAAAAACTGCATATAATTAATATGTACAATTTGGTGATTTGGGAAATAATGTATACTCATGTCATCATCACCGTAATCCAGGTACTGAACATGTTCATGACTTCCAAAGTTTTTCTTCATCCCTTTGGTGTTTTTTATCTTCCTTCTTTTCCCATTCCTGGGAAAGATATTTTGAATATAACCTGTAGCTATGACTTATACATATTTCAAGGCTTTAGGATGATAATGTTTTTAAGAAGTGTTTTCCAAAAACTGTGCTCTAGAGATGACATTGAATCATAGCAGGTGTAATTAATGATGTTGCTGAAAACTGCTTCTTATGATGTGTTTGCCCAATGTTGACTTTTCATGCAGATTCCCATGTAATGTCAAGGGCCCTGGTTCATTAGTTGTCTTTTCTTATATGAACAAGAGCTTTGCTCTCTAATGCTTTAACACCCACAAATATTAAAAAAAAAAAATTCATGGTATGATATCTCTCAATAAAATCACATTTTCTTAAAAGCAGAACAAAGTGTAAGTAGTGTTTAAGATGTGATTATTTGGAAGGTAAGATAACTTGTATGTTTCTGCCTTAGGATATTTACATTCTGGAAGTAAGTTTAAAATTAAAATAATCTGTTACTTCGGTGCCAAATTAAAACCATAGAAATAGCTCTACCTCTCCTGTGTCACCGTCAAATGCAAAATTGTGTGTGGAGGGGGGGGCGGGGGGCTCTTGAAACCTGACCATGTTGCCTCTCACAGAAGTTTTGCATGCAGTTCATACCCAATAAATGATTATAATTCATTTATTTATTGAATGGGAAGGGATCCTGGGATTTTCTGGGTATCTAAGACCAGAACATGTTACAATTTCTTATTTGTGCTTGAGTTATCCACACTGATGTTACCCTGAGATTAGAGCCCTGGCAATAATGATGAATTGCCAGAATGGTCCTGGCCAGGTACCCTGATCCCCACGGGTAACATTTTCACAATGCATCTTCAAGGACATCACTGACTTCAGGAATGAATGTCACCTGCAGCCTCACCAATTCTCTTTCCTGAGCAACCTAAACATTCATTATCTAATAGTCTGCCTTCTGTCACTGACAGTTTTCTTATAGGCTTCATTCATTTTAGGCTTCCTCAAGCTCTTAAGTGTCTGTTTTTCAAAGACATCTGATCAGCCTTTTCAAGACTTCATCCTTTTTCTGTCACGTTTTTTCTTATTGCTAAAAGTAGTGAGGTTGTTAGTAACTCATCATCAAATATATAGGAAAACAAGATGAGCATATATGGGATATATCATGTGATGATGTTGAGAACTTGTTCTTGTGTGAATTCCCTACATACTATATCCCACAAAAATGTAAAGGGAAAAAAAGCCTAAATTAACATAAAATTTAATCATGGAGTAAGCCTTATACTAAGATATTTATTTCATTACTCTTGGCTTATTTTATATGAGTTCAGCATACAAGTATTTAAATTTTAGCCAGCCTTGAGCTTTCTATAGTAAAGTAGGGGTATTTATAATAAATTTCCATGGAAGAATAGGTTATTCTTTGACCATAATTTATGCATTTTTATGACAGTTTTGAAAATTTAAATAAAAGTGGTTTATCATTTCTTCACCCTTCACCCTTTTTTTTTTTCCTTAAAACTACTTCTAATACTTGGCAATAGATCGGGTTACCCTAGTTTTTCAATCAGCAGTGAAACAACCAGAATTATTGCTTCATGAGCTAATTATTTTAGTTCCACTTTGTTAAACCTACCACCATACTGCAAGTTTTCCATACAAAATAAAATGACAAAGGAATTGTTTTGAATATTTAGATAAGGATCTTATTATATCTGTTTACTGTAATTTCCAAAGGTACAATTAGCCTGTAATTTTTTTTTGTTTTTGAGAGAAAGATAGCATGTGGGGGAGGAGCAGAGAGAGAGAGAGAGAGAGAGGGAAAGAAACTTATGCAGGCTCCATGCCCAGTGTGGAGCCCAACACAGGGCCAAATGCAGGGCTCCATCTCACAACTGTGAGATCATGAACTGAACTGAAATCAAGAGTTGGGTATTTAAACAGCTGAGCCACCCAGGCCCTTTAATTAGCCTGTATTTTATGACTAATCTTGTTGCCCATGAAATGAATGCACACAATATATTTTTCTTGCAATCAGTCATACAATATTAGATAAAATATCTACTCTATCCAAATACCTGTCCTAGCAGAACACAAAAGGAAAAATGTATATACTGTTTTTTTATGCAAATATTTAAAGAGAAACACAAACATTGTAAACAAAGAAAACAAGGACAAGTATCTAGCAGAAATTAAAAAAGAACAAAGTCTAGGATACGAGAAATATGCATACGTGAATAAAACATTCCCAGGCTTCTTTCCACCTACTTAGTGACAGATAGAATTCAGAACTTAAAACCATAGCCCTCAAATTTTTAAGTGGTCCAAATATTTACAGGGAGTTATTCCATTTCCACAAAAATATAAAAAACTATATATAATCTAACTACAAAGATAAGTTTATAAGTAGGAAAATAGAGAAGACTATTATATCATTCTTTTTTTAATGTTTTTAAATGTTTATTTTTGAGAGACAGAGAGACAGAGCACGAACAAGGGAGGGACAGAGAGAGAAGGAGACACAGAATCGGAAGCAGGTTCCAGGCTCTGAGCTGTCAACACATAGCTCTATGCGGGGCTCTAACTCACAAACAGTGAGATCGTGACCTCGGCCGAAAACAGGCGCTTAACTGACTGAGCCATCCAGGCACGCCAAGAAGACTCTTATATCATTCTATCTCACTGAAGGATTAGAGACACTGATGATAAAAGATTATTTTGCTTTGTTTTGCTACTGAAAAGGTCACTTAAGTCTTTTGCTATAGCAACAAGTACAGAAGGTAATACATATGTGAAGGAATCATTGATAGTATTTAGAAGAGTGTTTAATAATATATGGAACATATTATTGTGTAGCTGAATCATTTTATATATTTTTTTCTGGCACAAAAGCATTTTTTGCATATAGAATTAAATTAAGGCATGTCTACGTTTTGTTAGGATATAGAAAGATTTAAAAGATGATGGTTTCCTGATAAAAAGGGGAAAATGCCAGCTAAGCTCTTTCCTAACAAAAATGAGACCCATCGTTGCTTTTAACTCTAAGGCCATGGTGAAGAAACAAACTGCCACAGAAAAGAATAAGAAAACAGAAGAATTGTTAACGAATCTTAATCTCTGAGCATGGATTGCTGTGAAAGAATATAGTTTCAATGTCCCTCAGTTAATGGTGCCATTCCTATCCCATGAGGCCCCAGCTAGGTCCATATTAGCAACAAATGGAAGGTTCTCAGCATGTGAAGAAGACAAGAGGAATTTTCCTGAGATACGTGTAGTCTTCATCAATGACAAGACTGTTGCAGGGAAAAAGATCTCAGAAACACCACCATTTAGTGCATGGTCTTTTGCTAGTATATTAAGATACCCCACAGATGACAAGGCATAGGGCAGCAGGATGGAGAGATAATTTGGAGTTGGAAAATAGGAGGTAAAGATAGAAAGCCAAGTGAACACCACAGTAAAAACAATCTCATGGGTTGCTGTAAAACCAAAGAAACATTTCCTCAAGATTAAAAAGCTGATATCTGGGTTGTAAAACATACAGACATGTACAGGATTAATTGATGCTCGAATGCCAAGCCTTACTAAAAAGAAAGCCTTAACCTGATTTTAAAATACTTGAAGCCAATGATTAATTGAACCTAAATAAAGCTGTATTATATCAAGAGATAAAAAATAGACACTGACCTACACCAAAAAGAATGCTCAAGACATTTGTGACACTTTAAACAGTGTAACATGTGTAAAATTAGAGTCCTATAAGAAGTAAATATAAAGAATGTAGCAGAATAGTTATTTGAAGAAATAATACTTAAAAATTGTCAAATTTAATAAAAGACAATAACATATCTAAGAAAACATGTTGGACAAAACCCAAAGCTTGGAATAAGTAATAATAACAACAAACACCTAGATAAAATGGAATACTAAATAGTGGATGGTGTTTACTCAAAAAAAGACATAAAAGCAGAAAAAGAGAGAAAAATAAATATAATAAATAGAAAACCAATAAAAAGATAGTTGGTTTAAATTGTACCATTTAATAATTATATTAAAGTAAAGAAATTAAAACTTTTACTTTCGGGGGGAGGGGGGGATGGGCATGGAGGAGGACACTTGTGGGGATGAGCACTGAGTGTTATGTGGAAACTAATTTGGCAATAAACTATTAAAAAAAAAGTGGCAAAAATGGTAAAAAAAAAACAAACAAACAAACAAAAAAAACTTTTACTTTCGTAGAAATTTTCACTTAAGGGATAGAAGTTTCATATGACCATTATATCCAAATATGTATTGGCTACAAAGACATACTATAAATATAAAGTTTCAAAGAGGGATTTGTTGGAAATGAAAAGTAAAAAGTTGGAATGAAATATAAAATAAAAAGAGCTTAAAGAAGTCATATTAATATCAGACAAAATAGAATTACCACCAAGTCATTTTATAAGGGTCAATTTGTAAAGAAAATAGCAAAATTTTAAGGGTGTTTTCATGTAGTAAGAATAGGAAACTAGGTGATACCCCATTTGAATATAGTCGTAAAAGTCTTAAAACATAAAAATACTGACAGAACTAAAGGGAGAAATTTGAATAAATCCACAATCATAGTTGGATAAACACCAGATCCTCAATAATTGATAGAACAATTGGGTAAATTAACATAAAATTAGCATATTTGAATAACACTGCAACTTAGTGGGGCCTAGTGGATGTTCTTTTCAGATATACCCCAAATATTCAACAGTATAGCCAGTATAGGCCATATTTTGAGCCATAAAATGCCACAATTAAGTCCACAGGATTAAATCATGTGGTTTTTCTTAGTGTATAGCATAGAAATAAATTTCAGTTATCTGAAAATTCCCAATGTTTAGAAATCAAGCAACACACTGCTAATACATATTTGTGTAGTAAAGAAGAAAATGTAAAGAAAATTGGAAAATATGATGATTGAAAATGACAAAATGGCATATCAAAATATGAAGATATAGCCATAGCAATGTTTATATGTAAATTTAGATTTTTAAATAACTAAAATACAGAAGAAGAAATGTTAACAACAATCTAAGCTTTCATATTGAGAAACTCATGAAATAAAAGAAAAATAGGGGCGCCTGGATGGCTCAGTTGGTTGAGTGTCCAACTTTGGCTCAAGTCATGATCTCACAGGTTGGCTTGTGGTTTCAAGCCCTGTGTCAGGCTCTGTGCTGACAGCTCAGAGCCTGGAGCCTGCTTAGGATTCTGTGTCCCCTTCTCTCTCTCTGTCCCTCCCCAGCTCATGCTCTGTCTCTCAAAAATAAATAAACATTTAAAAATTTTTAAAAAAGAAAAACAATAATCACAAAGTGAGAAGATAGAGTAGAAGTCGATGGAAAAGAAAGCACACAGAAAAAAAAGAAACAATTTTTTTGAAAAAGATGAAGAAAACGGATAACACTTCAAAACAGAGATATAAGAAAAAACAGAAAATACTAAAACAATACCAGTATATGAAAAGGCATAGGAATAATAATAACAGAATATTATAAACTACTTAATGTCAATTACTAAACAAAATTGAGGGAATTTAGAAAAACTTCATAATTTCCTACTTCTATTAATACAGGAAGAATTAGAAAGTTTGAATAGTTCTCTACTTATTAAAACAATGAATTTGTAATTCAAATCAACTTTTCCTCAAAGAAATCTTCAGGCCCTGTTTGCTTTACTGATAAAGTTTATCAAACATTTAGGAAGAAATAATAAAATATATATAATCTCATGAAATCAATAAGGAAAATAAGTTCCAACTCATTTTCTGAAGCCAGATAAACCCTTATAATAAAACCTGACAAAAATATTACCAAACACACAGAAAAAAATGCTTTCATAGTTGAACATAAGTGAAAAAATCTTCATGTAAATATTAGGACATTTTAATAAAAAAGGAACAATACCAACAATATTTTATGACTAGGTGATTCTCATTTAAGTATTGCATCATTGGTTTGAAATTAGAAAAGCAAACAATAGTATTCACCACATTAAAATCATAAAGGATAAAACTCAATTAAAGCAGAAAAAAGAAACCATTAAAAGGCCATTCACAACTTTTTAAAAAGTTTTGATTCAAGTCCCAGTAAGTTAACATACAAGGTAGTATTAGTTTCAGGTGTACAATATAGTGATTCAACAATCCTATACAACACCCGGTGTTTATCACAGTGCACTCTTTAATCCCCATCACCTATTTAAACCACTTCCCCACCCACCTCCCCTCTGGTAACCCTCAGTTTGTTCTCTATAGTTAAGCATCTATTTCTTGGTTTGCTGCCTCTCTCTCTTTCTTTTTTTCCCCTTTTGTTTGTTTCTTTTGTTTCTTAAATTCCACAGATGAGTGAGATCATATGGTACTCCTCTTTTTCTGACAGACTTATTTCACTTAGCATAATACTAGCTCCATCCACATCGTTGCAAATGGCAAGATTTTATTCTTTTTATGCCTGAGTAATGCTCCATTATATATACACACCACATCTTCGATAGCCATTTATCAGTCAATGGACACTTGAGCTGTTTCCATACCTTGGCTATTGTAGATAATGCTGCTGTGAACATTGGAGTGCATGTATACTTTTAAAGTAGTATTTTTGTATTCTATGGGTAAATATCTAGTAGTAAAATTGCTGGATTGTAGGGTACTTCTATTTTTAACTTTTTGAGAACTATTGGGACATCATCAAAAAAAAAAAAACTTCTGGGGACACCTGGGTGGCTCAGTTAGTTAAGTATCTGACTGGCTCAGGTCATGATCTCATGGTTTGTGAGTTTGGGCCCCACATCAGCCTCTCTGCTGTCAGTGCAAAGATGCTTTGGATCCTTTGGGCCCCTCTATCTGACCCCCTCCCCCACTGGCTCCCCTCTCCTTTCTCAAAAATAAACGTTAAAAAAATAAAAAGAAAAAAATCTTCTGCACAGTGAAGGAAACAATAAAACTAAAAGGCAAACTTTTGAATGGAAGAAGATATTTGCAAATGACATGCCTGATAAAGGCTTAGTATCCAAAATATATTAGAAGTTTATAAAACTCAACATTCAAAAAATAAATAATCCAATTAAAATTGGGTTGGAAAATATGAATAGACAACTTTCCAAAGACATGCAGCTGGCCAATAGACACATGAAAAGATGCTCAACTTCACTCATCAACAGAGAAATACAAATCAAAACTATAATGAGATATCACCACACACCTGTCAGAATGGCTAAAATCAATAACACACACACACACACACACACACAAACAGGTGTTGGCCAGGGTGTGGAGAGAGGAAAATCCTCTTGCACTGTTGGTGGAAACTGGTGCAGCCACTCTGGAAAACAGTATGGATGTTCCTCATTCACAATCTTTTAAAAGAAAGCTTAGTAAACTAGGAATACAAATAATGCTAGTTTTCTAGGACTGTTATAACAACTTACCAGAAACTGGGTGATTTAGCACAATAGAAATGTATACCCTCACAATCTGTTGGTCAGAAATCTGAGCTCAAAGTCTGAGCGGTGCCAGTCTCCTTCTAAAATGCTGGGAAGAATGTTGCAGGCTTCTCTCTTAGCTTCTGGTGGTTCTTTGGCTTATGACAGCGCAACTCCAATCTTTCATATGGTGTTTTCCCTATGTGTGCATGTTTGTGTCCAAATTTGCTTTTTTTTTTTTTTTTTTTTTTTTTAAGNTTTTTGTAAGGACATCAGCCTTATTGAATTAGGGACCGACCCTGCTCCACTGTGATCCTAGTTTAGTCAATTATATCTGCAATGACCCCGATTCCAAATAAGATCACATTCTGAGCTACTGGGAGTTAAGACTTACACATATGCATTTTTGAGGAGATACAATTCAATCTGTAAGAATCCGTAAGAGAAGTAAGTGGTGAATCTCATCATTCTTATCAAAAGTGCTAATGAAAAAAATGTTTATATTATAGTTAATGTTGGATCATTAAATACCCTGTGCTTATGTAATGGAGAAAGGCAAAATGAGCCATTATCACCATTTCTAGCCAGAAGTATACTATAAATACTGGCCAGCAAAGCAAGAAAAAAAAAATCATAAACACTTGAAAAGAAGGAGCTAAAATATCATCATTTACTCACAGCTATATATTTTTTAAAAAGGAAAGAATTTCTATAAGGAATCCTAAGAAAAACAAGTAGTATTAACAAGAGTATACAGCAAGTTCACAAGATAAAAAATAGCATTTTATAGCATTAAACAATAAGATTATTTTATAAAACCAATTTAACATAACATCAAAGATATGAGACTCAAGAATAAATCTACTGGATGATGTGTCTTAATTGTACCTTGAAAAACACAAAACATTTCTATGGTAAATTAAAGAAGAACTAAAGAATAGAGAAATATACCACATTCATGCACTGGAAGACACAATCTAATTGATATATCCATTTACCTCACACTGATCTATTTTTCCATCACAATTCCAATGAAAATCATAGCAAGTGACTTTAGCACCCAGTCAAGATGGAATGACAGAGATTGGATTTCCTTCCATGACAGCACTGAAGACAAAACCAATACCAAAACAATCAAATAAAAGGTCTAGATGATTGATAAGGGGCATCAGGCAATAAATAACAGTGATCCCCAACACAAATGAGTCAAGCTCTACAATTATTCCTATTTCGTGCCTTGTGGGAGCAGTACTTGATGACTGTGGGAGAGGTGGAACATGGAGAATGAGTCAGGAATAAGGTGGAAACTCATGGAATCCCTGAGGAAATATAATTGAGTGTGTGAGAGAACAAGGAAGCTAAACTTCACAGGATGTATTAGCCAGAGAGAAATCTTTTTTTTTTAATGTCTTATTTATTTTTGAGACAGAGATAGAGCCAGCATGAGCAGGGGAGGGTCAGAGAGAGGGGGAGATACAGAATCCAAAGACAGGCTTCAGGCTCTGAGCTGGCTGTCAGCACAAAGCCCGACATGGGGCTCGAACCCACAAACTGTGAGATCATGACCTGAGCCGAAGTTGGACGCTTAACCGACTGAGCCACCCAGGCACCCCTGAGAATTCTATAGATCTTCAGAATGTCACCCTGAAGTACTGCCTGGGGTGCTGATCAATGTCACCATGTAAAGAAAGTACCTGAGGTTTATATCACCACATATTTTAATCTGGTATGTGTTTTAAGTTGCAGGTTAATTTGACTGAAAGTAACACAGTGCTCCAGCAGTTCATTGTTCTTCAGATGAGTAAACTGAGGGAAAGATTGTATGGTTAGTATTAATGGAAGATATTCTCTAATGAGGATCCAAAATAAACTAGACCTAATATACAAGGTGGGTGCTCCCTCCCACTCACCCCCAGGCATGGTTTGTTTTATGTAGCAAAAGTCTAAGAGATCATTATTATTTATTAACAATTTTGTAAAATGTCATAGGTTATTCAGTACCTTGATTGTAATGTATGATGCACGTATCAACAAAGGAGAAGAAAACAGCAACATAAGAAAATGAAAATGTGATGGTTGAATCACTATTTCATTATTATTTTCAACCACACTAAAGAGGTTCAGCCAACCTCATTAGAACTGGGGAGTCTGGCCATCTTCCTGGAGTGATCTTCTTTATTATTACCCATGGTCTAGTGTAGCATAAAGGAGTATCTCAGGAGTGAATGGTCAGACAAAAATTAATTACATGGGCAATCACTCTGGCTTGTTTTTCCCCACAGAATTTGTGAAATGGTCAAACAATCCCAATGGCATAAGAATAGTTGTTGACATGGGGAATGAGGTAACTGGACAAAATTTACATTGTGCAGGAAATTATAACAGGAAGAAACTCATTATAAGAATAATTTTATGATCTCTATTCAAATTGATATAAAATCACAAAATTTTACTTTGGTTACTATTATATGGTTACACCATTTTTTAAAAAGTTTATTTTATTTATTTTTGAGAGAGAGGGGGAGAAAGAATGAATGTAGAAGAGGCAGAGAGAGAGCGAGAGGGAAAGTCTCAAGCAGGCTCCATACTGTTAGTGAAGAGCCCGACGCAGGAGATCATCACACAAACAGACCGTGACCTGAGCTGAAACCAAGAGTCAAATGCTTAACCTACTGAACCACCCAGGCACCCAACACCATTATTGTTTTTAATTAAACTATTTCTTACATACTGCTATGTTTTACATGCTCCTTGGATTCTTTCCCATTACAGAAATATTCACAAAGTCCTACACAATTTTAAGGTATTGGATAAGGCTATATTTATCCAATTAAGCAAATTGCTTACAAGCTTCCACATGCTGCTTAATCTCCCACATTTCCACACTACCACTAGCCTCTACAACTGCAATGATTTTATCTAAATCTCAACATTGGCTCATGGAGAAGTCTCTATGGCTAATGCTCTCTTTCCTATCACTTCCCTAGAAAAAATCCTGCTCATCAGACAAAACAGCTTAAACGGAATTTTTACTATTGAAATTTGTGAATATTGCCACCTGACTATTACCTTCTCTAACCACTGCTAGAAGTGTCAGTATATTCAAGACTACCTAACTCTAATGCAAATTTGACAAGTAATTTTCTGGTAGCTAGATGTTCTGTGTCTGTGAGGATTATATTTTTGAGTTAGGAATAAAGCACACATATAGGAACAAAGTTTTGAGCAAATATTTTAATAGGTAACATATGGTGTGGCGTTCTACATGGCATATGTGTACCAGTTGAAATCTCAGTGATTATTTGAATGCTAATAGAAGGGAAAAGATTTATTTTTGTATCAGTGCCTCCATCACAAAACTAAAAGCTCAAATACCTCCGTCTTTCTTCCTTGCACTTATTAAAATCTTTCTCATGTATGCATGAGATTAACTTGCTTGCCTTCCTTCTTCTTTGCCACGATCACTTTTCGTATTTTCACTGGACATTGTGTCCAATTCCTTCCATTCTTATGCTCGACCCACCTTGCTGAAGGACAAAAATATCATTCGCCCCTGACTTGTGTTATATCATGCCTGTCTTATTCCATTCAAGCTGCTATAACCAAGTACCACAGACTGAGGAGCTATAAATAACAAGCTTATGTTTCACATTAATGGAGGATGAAAGTCCAAGATCAGGATGTAGGGTACAGGCATATCAGATGAGGGTTTGTTTTTGGATTGCAGACTTCTCCTTGTATCTTCACACTGCAGAAAGAGCTAGGGATCTTCCCAGAGTTTCTTTTATTTATAAGGGCTCTACCCTCATGGCATAAGCATCTCTTAAGACCCCACCTACCAATACCATCACCTTTGGGGGTTAAAATCTAAAAAAAATATGAGGGGTATCTGGGTGGCTCAGTCTGTTAGGCATCTGAATCTTGATTTCAGCTCAGGCCATGATCTCGTGGTTTGTGATTTCAAGCCCCACATCAGACTTGTGCTGACAGTATGGAGCCTGCTTGGGATTCTCTTTCTCCCTCTCTCCCTGGCCCTCCCGTACTCACTCTCTCTGTCTCTCTCTCTCAAAAATAAAATGAAATAAACTTAAAAATTTAGAAATAAAATAAAATATATGAATTTGGTGGGACATAAACTCTGAGACCATAGAAATGTCAAAGGAACTGATTTTTTTATGGAATCACTGCCATTTATTCCCAAGTATTTAAATATTATTAAAAATGGTTACAGGTGCAAACTTTGCAGTCAGGCTACAGAAGTGGTTGGCTCTGACACTTGACTATCTTAAATTATATATAAATTTGAAAATATATATATTGTATATATATATATAAATAATTTGAAAAATATAATTAGAAATATCCTCCTCCACCCGAACCTAGAAAAGTCTTCATAACATTAGAACAGAAAGAAAACTATTTTCTTTTTTTTTTTTAATTTTTATAGTTTATTTTTGAGACAGAGAGAGACAGAACATGAGCTNTTTTTATTCAAAGGAAAAAGAAACTTCTTATATCTTTATGGCAAGAAGTAGAGTAGTTTTGCAACTTAAAGTGAAGTGCTTAAATTAGGACCTTACTCTCTCACAAAAACTAGAAGATTACTTAAGGAAATTATAGGGGGGAAAGTTAATTTAAGTTTTTTTTTTTTTTTTAACTCTTTGACAGAGAGAGAGAGCTCCAGCGAGAGAGCAAGGGAGAGGCAGAGACAGAGAGGGAGAGAATTTGAAAAAGGCTCTATGCCAGTGCGGAGCTCGATGCAGAGCTCAATCCCATGACCCTGAGATCATGGCCTGAGCCCAAGTCAACAGCTGGATGCTTAACCGACTGAGCTGCCAGGCGCCCCTATAACTGCTACTTCTTAAATTTTACTTCCCTCTCCCACTTATACCTGCTAGATTCCTATCATTTTTAGAAAAATTAACTTTCTGTAAACACTGCTTTCAGTGCAATATTAAAACTCAAAATTCTGTCTCATTTTACTTACCTTGATCGCTTCACATAAACATTTTTTTTCTTACCCTATCAGGAGACTTTACTGGTATCTGCTTTGAACTTGACTGAATCTTCACTTGCACTCATGAATATTTCCTACCCTTTTAAACTCTCTTTCACATTTTATTTCTGCTGTAAAGTCTTCTATGCATACTCCAGATGAAAGCGTCCACCTTTATTCAGGTTTCCTATCGTATCACATGAGATCGTTTAAATCGTCTCACATATTTGCCTTTCCACCTTGCCTTTTGGTGCGTGTGCCTGTATAAAACTAACATGAGTGTACCACATATACCCAGAGCCCACAGGCATGAGAAGATAACAGGATTAGCCCACAGATAAAGCAGATATGAAGCTTGTATTAAAATATATGTGTTCATCAGAGTCAATGTGTATCTCTCCCAGGTATAAATTACATAGACTTTATTTGTAAGTCTTGTTCATAAAGTTTATCAAATCCTGTGGCTGGACAATTTTCTCCAGGGTGCAACAGATATAGCAGCTGATAAAAATTTCTTAATGCCTGACTTCTGCTACATGTTTAAATTGTAGAAAACAGTTAAAACAATAAAGATGGAGTTTATTTTCCAAGCGGACAAATGGTTACTGGTAAGGATTAACCACGAAAATAGCTCCAGACTTAGTGCTTAGAATATAAAATGACTGAAAATTAAGGAGCATTTGTGTTACAGTTATTACCAGGTTAAAATTGTGTTTCCAAATAGATGCTTATTTTCCTTCTTTAATGGGTACAAACTGTGTAGGTCAGGCAGTCAGGTCAAATCTCCACTGTAGGAAATACAAATTTTACATCTTTCAAAAGACATTCTTTTATTCCTTGTAATTAGGCAATTAATTCTACTGGGATTTTAGGACTACGTGTGGTGCAGGAAAGAGAAGTAAAGAAAAGTTGTAAAATCAAATATTAAAATTTTACGTTAAAGGTCACTAAATCATATGAACTACTTCGGAAGTATTTAACTGGAAATAAAGAACTCAGAAAACAAGGTGAGTGACTCAAATTATACAATTAGCTACTTTAATTATTATGTAGAAGGTTTTCTCTTAAAAAGCTCTCTACTGTGTTTACATAAATAATTCTGAACTGTTATTTAAATATGCTGTGCTGTATCTTATTTATCCTTCATTATTTTCAGATACATATGTGATAATATGTAAGATTTAAATACTCTGAATTTTCACCATACAAAATAAAGAGAGAGTAATAGAGGAATTTTTTTTCTGTCATGTTATGACACTGAAATAAGTTTTGAAGGATCTGAGCAAAACACTAACTTTTGGACATTAGGATCTAAATCTAACTTCATTTAACTGCTAACATATTAACAATGTTTACTGAAGAACGTATTTGTGAAATATCTGTGCAAATTAGTTGATGAAGTAAAATATGACAATTTGTTCTTAGTTTATAATTCTAGGGATAAGATTAAATTTTTCATAGTAATGGCTTAAAGATGCAGTGATTTTCAAGAGAATTAAATATATAACCAATACAGTACCCAATATGTTCTAAGCACAAATATTAATCTTTAGTATGTTCAATAATTTGGACTGAAGTCTGTAAATTTAATCATAGTGATTGAAGAACGTATATATATATATATTAATTTTTTAATGTTTATTTTTGAGAGACAGAGACACAGATAAAGTACGAGTGAGGGATGGCAGAGAGAGAGGGAGGCACAGAATCTGAAGCAGACTTCAGGCTCTGAGCTGTCAGCACAGAACCCGAAGCGGGGCTCGAACCCACAAACTCTGGGATCTTGACCTGAGCCGAAGTCAGATCCTCAACTGACTAAGCCACACAGGCACCCCAAGAATAACATATATTGCTAAGAGGACGAGAATGTTCAAAGCCTTTCTTCCATATCTATAATAGCCGACACACTAGCACAAGTGACAATATGGAAAACATGAGGCTTTATATGGCTAATGATCAAATTAGAGTTAATCAATTTTTATTACTGTATTATTAATTCATGAGAAAACTCATGAATTCTCTGTTCTATAATGGCATATGGAGCAATTCTAAAGTGTTTTTAAGTCAAGCCCTAATGGTTTCATAGAGACCATTCCTTTGAAATCTTGAGAACAGCAAACTGTGTGTAGAAGGGATGCATGTTTCTCACAACTGCGCAGGTCTCTAGGACACGGGAGGCATGCTTTAGATGGAGAATTTACCTGTCTCCTAGATTTTCAACTCAGTAAGGACACATACAACTTTAATAAAACAGTGTTGGAGATTAACAGCATGGTAGTAAGGCCTTTTATCTATATTTGAGGTTTGCAAAAACTAGCTGCTTCTTTGTAGTATAGATCTATCCAAGACCTTTAGGCTTTTT
This sequence comes from Crocuta crocuta, assembly GCF_008692635.1. Lineage (NCBI taxonomy): Eukaryota > Metazoa > Chordata > Mammalia > Carnivora > Hyaenidae > Crocuta > Crocuta crocuta. The sequence goes on from NW_027528871.1 coordinate 134,636, forward strand.
TTTCCCCAGTTAGGGATTAAGGAAAAAATGGTCTTGTTAGAACTTTTTGGTGTTTAACATTTTCTAATAGGAGTTGTCCACGACATCTTAGAAATTCTTTTTGTAACTAAACCACCCATTAAGTTAAATTCTAAGGAGTTGTCTTATTTAGTTAATTCTCACTTTTTGAATTACTACTTCTTCTACTAACTCATTTTTAAAAATAATTCTATCTAGTAACCTTGAAGTTATTTCCTTTTCATCTGGAATGAATATTTTCCTTATTTTTCAGTAGACATGAGCAACAAATTTTACAAATTAGTTGGAGGAGAAATTTGAGTCAGTCAATAAACTAGAGAGATGGCCTTGATTTTTTTCAATTTAATATATATGGTGATATCGAAGACTGGGAATGAGGGACACCTGGGTGGTTCAGTCAGTTAAGCATCTAACTCTTGATTTCCCCCTCAGGTCATGATCTCCTATCCATGAGATTGAGCCCTGTATTGGGCCTTGTGCTGACAATGTAGAGACTGCTTGGGATTCTCTATTTCATACTCTCTCTGATCCTCCCCCACTCGCGTACTCTCTCTCTCTCTCAAAATAAATAAATAGCATTTTTATGCTACAAAAAGAGACTGGGAATAAGAATAAAATTAATAGGTAATTTAACAAACTGTCAGAATAAGGGAATTTATGGAGTTCTGAAGAAAAGAAGCACCAAAGAATTGGTATTAACAATGAAAGCTCTACTGGGTCCATGGTCTATGACATTCTAGAAGACACAGGCAATACAATCCTGTACTGGGGAAGGATAGACAGAGCTTCAAACAATTGACAGAAACTCAAGGGTGATCACATTAGAGTGATGTTAACGATGTCACTGAGAATAATTGCTTCCATATCTGAGTAAGACACGGAAGTAGACAAAATATTTTTGAGGGACACATTCATATCTTTACATTTCCCATCACACAAAAAGTAAATTACTTAGACTCAAATCACATAATAGAAGTTTTTGTATTATTTTCAATGAAATCTACTTCTTTTTTAAAAAAATTTTTAAATGTCTATTTTATTTTGAGAGACAGAGAGCAAGTGGGGGAGGGGCAGAGAGCGAGGGAGGCACAGAATCTGAAGCAGGCTCCAGGCTCTGAGCTGTCAGCACAGAGCCCCACTAGGGACTCGAACCCACGGACTGTGAGATCATGACCTGAGCTAAGTTGGGCCCTTAACTGACTGAGCCACCCAGGCGCCCCTAATGAAATGTACTTCTTAGGAATAAAGTACTATTTGGAATTCATGTCACATTTCTGGTTCTGAAAAGCCAAAAGTTCAAAAGAAGTCAACATAATCACAAATCTGGAGTTGTTATAAAAGTAGCTAATTTCTAAATCTCTGTGTGGCTGGGTGGGTGGGTGTGCGCATGCGCGAACGCGCATGTATGTGTGTCCGTCTGATTTATCTTTATTTAGTAAACAGAAGATGGCAGTATCTCACCATTATTTAAGGCATAAGGTACTTGAACTTATCCTGATTTGAAGTCCCAAAATGTGTTCTATGCGCGTGCACAATGCCCTCTATTGTTTTGCACTTGAGTAGAGCATTATTTATTTAATTTGACAAAGGCACCCGGAAGTAAAACAAGGATCTCATTTGCCTTTGTTCATGTATATGAAATATTGTGAAATCAAAAAAGCTGTATTTTGATTACAAATAATTAAAATATTTAGAGAGTAGTAAAAACTAAACGATGGGCATACAGAAGCCTGCACTTTTAGGAAGTTTGTGGTCTTCATGCATTGGCTATATTTATAAGTTTGATGGATAAAGTTTTTATTTACTGTTTGGAAGACACTGAACAATGACTTGAAAATACATCAATAGTTAAATCTAAGGATACTGGTTAACAATTGGCAAAGAAGGAAAAGGTAACTGAAAGAAAGTGTGAACGGCTTTGCCAACCAACTTGCTATTTTAGTCTGTGTAAGTTCATGGGTATTCATAGCTGCGGCACACATTGTTGATAATCTCTAGAAATAATTCATGCTTGCTTTTTCTTGCTCTTAAGGTCTCCCTCTATAGAAAAAAACAATGCCAAGTCCGCAAACTATTGTCCTACTTCTCCCTAGAACAGGAATCACCTTCAGGGAGCTGGGGGTGAGTAGCTGAGAGATCTCTATGATTGAGGCTTTTTTCTGATAAAAGAGAAATTGTATGTGAAGAAAATATTTTCTTTTCCTGTGTTTTATCAACACTGAATGAGAACATATTCTTGGAACTTCCATGGCACATAATGAACATGGAGAGAGGGAGACCCCACAGTTCACCAAAAAGCTGGTTCAGATAGTGGATGGTTTTATAGCTGCAGAAAGGGCTGGCTAAAAAAACAAAAATGGAGGCCCAGTGCAAAATAAAAAATAGTTTGGGGTAAGGATAAGATTGTGTTTTATAAGCCATTTAATACAAAAGGAACAAAAATAAAATGAGGTTGAGGTTTGTGTGTGAGCTTTTTAAGTTTACTTATTTATTTTGAAAGAGAAAGAGAGAGGTAGAACTGGGGAGGGGAAAAGAGAGAGAGAGAATTCCAAGCAGGCTCCGCATTGCCAGTGTGGGGCCCAATGCAGGGTTCAAACCCACAAATCATGAGATCATGACCTGAGCCAAAATCCAGAGTCAGATGCTTAACCAGCTGAGCCACCCAGGCATCCCTGAGGTTGAGACTTTAATGTAAAAGACTCAGTAGTCATCTGGGAGAGGGAAATATTTGCTGTCTTTGGTGTTTGAACAGTGACTTTGTTTTTGTCTGTGGCCTTAGGTTTGATCTTACTTCATCATGGTGCACACTGTGAACTTGTCTTGAGGTGGTGTTCTGTGAGATTATCTACATTCCCTAAGTGGACCCCAAAGCCTAGCTGTGAGTGCCAGTTACCTTAACAACACCAACGTCTATAGATTAACATCAAGTCAGTTGACAGATATCAGGAGTTGATTTTTTCACCTCTCACTTAGCCACATCTCATTTATATTTTTGTGTACAACCCAAACAACACCAACTCTATTAGGACATTTAAAATTGGTGATCACTCCCGAGCCTGAGTGGTTCAGCAGGTTAAGCCTCTGACTTTTGTCTCTGCTCAGGTCACGATCTCACAGTTCATGCATTTGAGCCCCACATCGGGCCCATGCTGATGGTATGGAGCCTACTTGGGATTCTCTCTCTCTCTCTCCCTCTTTTTCTGCCCCTCCCACCCTCTCCCCCATTCATGCCCAAGCTCTCTCTCTTTCTCAAAAACAAATAAATAAATAAATAAATTTCTAAAACAAATTGATTACTACTTTTTTTTCCCCCAGACACATTCCCTCTGTTACCCTCATAACTACTTATACTCCAAATTAACTTAAATTAATTTTATTATACTCTCATTCACTTCAACTCTTTTTTTATTGAAGGATAATTGACAAACACTATTGTATTAGTTTTGCTTATACAACATAGTCATTAGGTAGTTATAAACACTGCAAAATGGTCACTACAATAAGTCTAGTTACCACACAAAGTTGTTATAATATTATTGACTATATTTCTATACTGTATATTATATTCACATGTCTTATTTACTTTATAACTAGAAAATTGTACCTCTTAATCCCATTCAACTATTTTGTCAAGTTCCCCCATCCCTCTCCCCTCTGGCAACCACTTGTTTGTTCTTTGTATCTATAAATCTTTTTGCTTTGCTTGTTTGTATTATCTTTAAGACTCCACAAATAAGTGAAGTCATACAGGGTTTTGTCTTACTCTGTCTGACTTATTTTATTTAGCTTAATGTACTCTAGGTCCATTCATGTGATCATGAATGCAAGACTTCATTATTTTTTATGGTTGAGTAATGGTCTGTTATAGGAATATGCATATGTATGCCACATATACATTCTTTATCCATGGACATTTACATTGTTTCCATATCTTGGCTATTGTAAATAATGCTGCGATGAGCATAAGGGTTCATATATCTATTAAAATTGGTGTTTTCATTTTCTTCAGATAAAAACCCAGAAGGTGAATTTCTAGATTGTATGGTAGTTCTATTTTTATTTTTATTGTTTTATTTTATTTTTATTGTTTTCCATAGTAGCTGTACCTATTTACAATCCTACTAACAGTACATGAAGCATCTCTTTTCTCCATAGACTTGCCAGAACTTGTTATTTTTTTACTTTTTGATAGCCGTTTCTACTGGTGTGAGGGGACATCACACCATGGTTTTGATTTGCATTTCCTTGATTGTTAGTGATGTTGAGTATCTTCTTAAGTGCCTATTGGCCAGAAGTATGTCTTCTTTGCAAATGTCTACTCAGAATCTTTGTCCATTTAGTTTTTTGATATTGAATTGTATGAGTTCTTTATATATTTTGGATATTAATCTCTTTTTGGATATATCATTTGTGACTATCTTCTTCCATTTAGCAGGTTGCCTTTTTATATTTTTGATGGGCTTCTTCACTGTGCAAAAATTTTTTAGTTTGATTTAGTCTCATTTGTTTATTTTCACTTTTATTGTACTTGTCTAAGGAGAAGATCCATAAAATATCATTAAGTCCAATGTCAAAGAGCTCACCATCCATATTTTCTTCTAGGAGTTTTATGGTTTCAGGTATTACATTTAAGTTTTTAATACATTGAGTTTAGTTTTTTATATGGCATGAGAAAGTGATCCACTTTCATTCTTTTGCATGTAGCTGGCCAATTTTCCCAGCACCATTTATTGAAAAGATTGTCTTTTCTCCATTGTATACCTTGCCTTCTTTGTCATAGATTAATTGACCATATAAATGTGAATTTATTTCTGGGCTTTGTATTCTATTCCATCAAACTATGTGTCTATTTTTGTGCTAATATCATACTGTTATGGCTATTAGCTTTTAGTGTAGTTTGAAATCAGAAAGGGTGATATATTCAGCTTTATTTTTCTTTTTCAAGATTGCTTTGGCTACTTGGGGTCTTTTGTGATTCCATACTAATTTTAGGATTATTTGTTCTAGTTTTGCAGAAAATACAACTGGTATTTTGACAGGAATTGCATTGAATCTGTAGATTGCTTTAGGTAGTATGTTCATGTGGTATATCATGTTGATTGATTTGCACACAGTGAACCATCCTTGTATCCCTGGAATAAATCTCACTTGGTCATGGTGAAATTTTTTTAGGTTTATCTATTTTGTTTTAAGTTTATTATTATTTATTTATTTATTCATTTATTTATTTTGAGAGAGAGAGAGAGAGAGCAGGGAAGGGATGTATCTAGAGGGAAAGATAGAATCCCAAGCAGGCTTGACGTTGTCAGTGCAGAGACTGATGCAGGGCTTGATCCTACAAACCATGAGATCATGGCTTGAACCAAAATCAAAAGTTGAATTAGATTTGTTAACATTTTGTTGAGGATTTTTGCATCTATGTTCATCAGGGATATTGGAGTGCAATTTTATTTTTTTCTTTTCTTTTTTCCTAGTGTGTTTATGTGGTTTTAGTATCAAGGTAATGATGGCCTCATAGTATGAGTTTGGAAGCAATCCTTCTTCAATTTTTTGAAAATAGTTTGAGATGTATAGATATTAACTCTTCTTTAAATGTTTGATAGAATTCACTTGTGAAACCATCTGGTCCTAGACTTTTGTTTGTTGGGAGGTTTTGAATAATTATTCAGTTTCATTACTAGCAATCAGTCTGTTTTAATTTTCCATTTCTTCCAGTTTAAATCTTAGAGGATTGTACTGTACCCTAATAAAATCTGTTTAAATGAATGGTGATTTCAAACAAACAAAGAAACAAACAAGTAAACAAAAATGGTTGTTTATGGCTCCAAAATGAAGAGACATTGATCTGAAGTGATGTACATATTTTTACATGTATCTTGATAACTATATGTATATATGGATATATATGTACACACATATATATGTATGTTTCTCATATACTAAATTTACAAGTAAATTTAGAGAAAAAATGTGTTTTTTCCTTGACTACTGCATGTTTGTTTTGAATCTTTCAAAAGGAACCATTGTTAAGAGGAACACAGGGTGAAGGATGGTGAGCATAAGTGAAACTGAAATAGAGAAGTTTACTACTCACTGTTTCTGAAGGAAATACCCAGCATACCTTAAGGGTCCACAGAAGAGGTCAGATCTGTGTGAAAAGAGAGAGAGAAGTAGGCCCTTGGGATATGTGGGTGGAGTGTTTGGGATTCCTGGGCTAAGACCGGATTGGTCAATAAAAAGCAAAAGAGCAGGCTTGGAAAGTCATAGAGGGTCTTATCACTAGCAACACACAAGGGAAAGAATGCTGGGAGGCAGAGAAGACTGTTGATCACAAGGGCTGTTGGGGATGTCATATCAGGAGCTAACATTTGCTTGCAACTCTGCAGGCTGTTATCAAGGGCATGTACTTGCATGAGGAGGTGATGTAAGTTTAAGCAACCTGACAAACAAAGTGGATGCTGGGACAGCAATGACAAGGAGTAGTAGCCAAAATCTCAACAATGTTTCACTACATATGGAATTTCTGAGGGTATGATTTTCAACAGGAAGAATAAACAGAAATATCTGGAGTAGTATTGTTCGTCCAGTGTATGCTGTTGGTTTTAACAGTATGTAGGACTACAGAATCACATGGAGAATATTGTTCTTTGAAATTGTTAAGATAATGAGCCTGAACTAATAAAAATTATAGTTAACATTATGGTGATACTTTCTGCAAAGCAAGTGAGTTAATGTTTGCTATTTATAAATATGTACATATGGTTCACAGCATCAGCTCCCTGTTAAAACCCAAAGGGAAGACACAAATGCTTTGACGCTCATGTCTAAATAAGTGCTTAATTATATTTACATGGATTCCAGATAATGAAAAACATATCATTTATTCCTTTGTCTTTTCGTGCGTAAACCATCGTATGTAGCTATCCACTTTTAGTAAGGTTTTCCTTGAGGCAAATGTTTCCAATCTGTACTAAATTATTGGGCTTTAAATATTTTATAGTTTCCCATATTACCAAATGGTAGAAATAATATGTATTTATTTATATATTTAAGTTTTGAGACTCAATTCCTCCTTTTGTTATATAAAGTATATTTATATCTAAAGTCAACAAAAGCAGAATGTTACTACCTTATAAAGGTGTAGGTGACTTCTTCATTTATAAAGCACTGTACGGAGTTGTGAAATCAAATGAAAAACCAAAGAAATAAGATTAATTTGCCTATTGATCACTCTGGTATAGGAGATTTAATAATGTTTTTAAAAGAGAAAATAGAGCCCTATTTGCAAATAAGACCAGTACGTACCTCCCTGTGATTTCTTTTCAAACTCATTCCCAGACTATGCAATTAAAAATCAATATAGTTCCTTAAAGTGTGTAGCTCTTGGGGCATCTGGATTGCTCAGTCGGTTAAGCATCTGACTTCAGCTCAGGTCATGATCTTGCAGATCATGGGTTTAAGTCCTGCACTGGGCTCTGTGCTGACAGTTCGGAGCCTGGAACTACTTGGGATTCTGTGTCTCTCTCTCTCTTTGCCCCTTCCCAACTCATACTGTTTCTTTCTCTCAAAAATAAATAAACGTTAAGACAAATTTTAACTCTGTAGCTCTGAAGGTGGGTAAATAAAGTAGTTATATATGAGAAATGTTAATGCATTTATTCTACATTAAAGTAAGTAGCATATCTGTACCTATGCACATTCTACACAAATTCCTGATTTAAATATGAATAGACTGAAAAGAAATAATATGGAAACTATAGACACTTCTTAGAGAAGAAAAGTAGATAAGTTTGAAAAAATACTAAGAATATATTTTTAAAGAGCAAGTAACAGAAAAATTTGCTGACGTCCCTTCAATGATAAAAATTAGGACCTAGAATTCAAATTAAAACTTAAAATAAGAAAATAGAACTTTATGCTAATATGAGCTCAAGATTTCAAAGATGTGATGGTGAAGCAGCTGAATGAGATGAACATGAAATTTCAGCACAATTAGAAAATGAAAGAAACAGAGAAGAGTCACTAATAAAAACTGAATCAAAGGTATGAAGGGATTCTTTTTACTATTACAGTTAATATGGAGGAAAAATTAGAAAACAGACTAAAAAATTGGCAAAATGAAAAATGAAATGGAAGGATTAACAATATCCAGTACAATGAATGACATAGAAAATAATTCTGTATAATAGCAGAAAAACATCTAAAATAAAAACAAAAAGTGGGGCACCTGGTCGCTCAATTAGTTAGGCATCTGACACTTGGTTTTGGCTCAGGTCGTGAACTCATGGTTTGGGAGTTTGAGCCATGCCTGGGGCTCCGTGATGACAGTGCAGAGCCTGCTTGGAATTCTCTCTCTCCCTCCCTTTCTGCCCCTCCCCTGCTCCCTCTCTCTGCTTTTCTCTAAAAATAAATGAATAAATAAACTTTAAAAAGCAAAATAAAATAAAAACTATACCACATAGCAAATAAAAACTTAAATAGAAACCTTAAATTAAGCATGTACCTTTATTAATTATAAAAAGTAATTGATAGAGTTAGAAAATGTCATATAGAAAATACCTATGATCCATACGATAAAGAATGGAATTACTTCTAACTTTCTGCAGCTACATTCAATAACAAAAGACAGCTACCTAAACTAAAGGCTGATCCAAATAAATGATCCTGTTAACTTGTCAGAAGAGACAGAAATTCTCTATTGTGGAAGAACTAAAAAAAATCTCTCTGGCTGTTAGAACATACTTAATCTCAGCCCTGTATAAATCTCAGGCAGTGTTCCTTTTAATCTTTCTAGAAGTTCTTTTCAGGATTTAGATAGTTTCCTCATCCACATATGCTGATTTATACTCAACTGAATACTTTTGGTGGAGTCCTTAAGGTTTTGTTTTTTATCCTTTGCAGTTTTCTCCTTTCCCATACTCTTCTTTGTGAATTCTCACTGCATTGTCCTTCTCATCTTACATCTCTGTCTCCTCATCTCAAGAAGTCTTGCAAAGACTTCCAGATTCCACCTTCCTATACCATGGCCTATAAACATTCTCTAGGCAAACATTAGGACAATTGTTAGGCTTATCTTGTCTATTTCCTTTCTCTCATGGTTCAAGGTCTTTCATTGATAATTTCCAATCACATGAGAGATATTCATTTATATTTTTTGTCCATTTTTAAAATTCAGAGAGATACATAAATCTGGTCTCCATTATTCCATATTGGCCATAAGAAATTATTCTTTTTTTTTTTCATAAGAAATTATTCTTAATCTTTGAATCAAACATACTTGATATATTGTTGCACTATCACACTGCTTAAGTTTTGGGGTTTTGTTTTATTTTATAGGGTAAGAATGAAAGAAAGGAGAATGAGTAGGAGAGAGAAAGTTATTTTCTCAATTCCACCAAATTGCTGATATTCAATGGCTGTGTACATTTCTCAATCCAGCTTCAGAACTTGTGGAATGTAGACAGAAACAAGATATTTTACTGGTGTCATTTTTATTTTCTATATCCTCATTGTTAACAAATTTTTACTATATAGGAGAAAAACAATATTGCCTGTACTTTGTAGACAAGTTGAGAAAATAGATATTATTCTACAGACCACTTTATGATTATTAATGTGACTTTATGATTATTTTGACAATTGTGAAAATAATCAACTTTATGGAGGTCAAGAAATTGCAAACGTTCTACATTTACCATATTCTCGTCATGATCATCATTTGCCATCTTTGGATATTTGACCTTCTGGGAACCAAAGAACATAAGAAGCTACAATCTATCTAAATGTATTTATGTTTCATTCACATAAAACTGTCATATATTCTTTGACAGCTGCATATCACATATAGAATATCAATAGCTTTTAACAGGGATAATTTTTCTTATTTTTGTTGATTTCTTGTAGCAATTATTATCTGCTTATTTCCTGTTTCAAAGTCTAAATTATTGCCTCTCTTTTCACCAACTTTATACCCTGAAGGTTGCATTTTTCCTTAAAAATGTATGAAATGTTTTAATTATTGATGTGGATGAACTTAACTGTGGTTAGTTAATTAAAACCTAGACTTGGTGTGGCTTAGACCCAATAAAATATATTTGCTAAAATCTCTTTCAATACCATACAGGAAGGAATCAATTACATAGAATAGTAGCACTGCTGAAGGGAATTTTTCACATGTGAATGACTCATTTACTAGTAAATTTGACCCAGAAAAATTTTAAATTTTTTTAATGTTTTATTTATTTCTGAGAGAGAGACTGAGTGAGCAGGGGAGGGTCAGAGAGAGAGGGAGACAAAGAATCCGAAACAGGCTCCAGGCTCTGAGCTAGCTGTGAGCACAGAGCCCAACGTGGGGCTCGAACCCTTGAACCATGAGATCATGACCTGAGCTGAAGCCAGATGTTTAACCAACTGAGCCACCCAGGCACCCCGACCCAGGAAACTTTCATCCCTAAGTCATTAAATGTATACTGGTGAGAGAAACATACAAAAGCTGTTAAAAATATGACAGAAGTATAAATAATTCCTGTAAGTTGTTAGATGGAAGGTGAAAGTTCCTGGTGTTGAAATGAGCACCTGGTATCATTGGAATGATAGAATATTGACCTAATAAAAAAGAAGCAACTTTATTTTTTTTTAATGTTTTATTTATTTCTAGGAGAGAGAGAGAGACAGCGTGAGCAGGGGAGGGTCAGAGAGAGAGGGAGTCACAGACTGAAACAGGCTCCAGGCTCCGAGCTGGCAGTCAGCACAGGGCCCGACGCGGGGCTCGAACCCACGAACCGCAAGATCATGACCTAAGCGAAAGTCGGACGCTTAACCGACTGAGCCACCCAGGCGCCCCAAAAGAAGCAACTTTAAAGCAAAGATGTCAAAGGATGTTCAGAGACATCTAACCATAGCCATTTAGTCACAAGGCACAGAGTTCCTAGGAAGTATATAAATGGACTTATCACAAATGCTTTATCACTGTAATTGAGAATAATTCATATTATGGAATATGAAGACCTAAAAGAGCCAATCATGAGTCTGTGTCCTCAATTTCTATACGTGAGTCATGGCACAGACTCCATGTTCCATCAATAGAAGGTTGTTTATTCTTAGGAAAGTTCCCCGTGCTATGAATACAGATAATTATAATAAATCTTCCTTCTAAAATTGGCAAAATAGTACTAAGATTACTTATCAGATTTAGTCTTAATATGGAGAAATGAGTTTCCTGGTAATTTGGAAATGATTAGATCACAGACCTAATCCTTGAGGACACAGAAGAAAATTGTTTTCCACCAATTAGAGTAGAATCTTATGTATCTCATTTAATAATGGAGCGCCAGTCTGGGCCTTTCACAGAATGACGTTATTGTATCTGCAGAATCATCCCGTAGTTACCCAGTTTTTGAGAGTTCATTCACAATACAAATACTTAACAACTAAAAGGATGTCCATCTTAGTGCCATAAAATGTGACTTCTTATTGATTCTCAATTTAATGAGAAATGCTGATACTTTTAAATATCCACCACCTTCCAACTCTCATTGCTTCTAGAACTATGAACAGATGCAAACATTAGAAGGTCCCAGGAGGTAGTTACAAAGTGTAACCTAAGATATAGTATTTTACATACCAAAAGAATTCCAAGAAATTCTCATTCTTTTACTGACAGAAAATTATGTAGCATAGAGTAGACAGTTCAAGTAAGACAGAAAGACAGTAATAGTGAATAACTTCAAATATATTATTTATTTATTCTGACTACCATTTTGGACCCTTTGTTAGCCTTCCTTAAAAGAAGGTATATGGGGCACCTGGGTGGCTCATTCAGTTAAGTCCCTGACTTCAGCTCAGGTCATGAACTCACAGTTTCTGAGGTTGAGCTGCACATCAGGCCTCTGCTGTCAGGACAGAGGTCATCTTGTATCCTCTGACATCCCTTCTGCCCGTCCCCCACTCATTCTCTCTCTCTCTCAAAAATAAATAAAAATATTCAAAACATAAATGAAGGTATATTATATAGGAAAATACCCAATGGCTAGAGTGGATTTATCGGCATGATTGGCTCAGTCACATTTAATGAAGTTCTAGAAGACACCCCTCATAGATGTTTTTGGAAAAACATTGTGGTAGTTGTTCTCTGCAGATGAAGAATTACTGTGTGAGTTAATCACATCTATGTAGGTTCTTTCAATGCAGTGAGGATGAGGTAATCCCAGAGTATCAGAAGAGAGTTGATGACATTTTACTGCCAAAGACAAGGTGGGCACAGTTAGTATAATGAACAGTAGTACCAAAGCACTAATCAGAATGGATTTATGCAGAGAGATCTTTTGTGGTAGCCAATTTATCATAGTGTCCCTAGAAATAAAATAGCTGTTTAGCTAAGAAAATTATACATGATTTGCATAAGGGAAAAATTTCCAGATCTGACAAATATAGTAGAACACAGTAGAGTTAGAGCCCCTACCGCATTCCCAGAAATGAATAAGTTTCAGATTCAGAATCCCTTGAATGAAAGGGGAACCTGGGTCCCTTAGGGAAGAACCGTACTATGTGTTCAAAGTGTTCACTGTAAATATTTTTTCTGATCTTCCCAAAGGGGGCATGTGGCCATTTTCTATGGAAATCGAGGAAAGGAAAAAGCTATAAATTGATGGCTTAATGGACACTGGTTGTAGCTTGGCAAAACCTTGGTGTTATAGCTAGTCAATATAGGCAACGTAAGGATTTATGGTGCTGAGATTATTAATGGAATTTTAACTCAGGTCCCTCTCACAGAGAATTCAGTGTGGTCCTTAATATGTTCCCCATAGTTAGTTCCAGAATGTATAAATAGAATAGATATATGCAGCTACTGAAAGAATCTCTATTTTTTTTAAATCAGGATCTCTGTTCTGTTTTACTGACCTATAAAATAATGTATATTAAAGTAAGGGAAACTAAACAAAATGGCCTACCAGTTGCTTTACTTCTGGGCCATTTTCTCAATATTGCATTCCTTAAGAAATTTTAGAAATTATTGTCATCAAGAGACTTGAAGAGCATGGATGGTTATTCCCACACAGCTCAAATCAACCTATTTATTTGTTCTCTATAGAAGATAGAATGGCCTTGGAGAATGGTAGTGGAGTGTCATAAATATAGTCAAGTGGAAATTCCAATTTAAACTGATGTTCTAGGGATTTTTTGTTATCGTTATTTTCTGAAGCAAATCAATGAGCAGTTCTGATACCTGAAACACATTCATTAAATTGCTGACATTTTTCTTCCTCTACTATTCCCTGTTAACAAAGACTCACAAAAGCCACTTGCTTCTACTTACACAGGACAGTTTTTAATTCAATTCCAGGGGTATAAACTCTCTCTGCTATGACCTCTTTCACAGAATCTTTTTTCATTTTACCATTCTGGCCCATTATATGAACCATGGCATGCAATGCGTTCCTTTGTAAGTAATGATATGCACAGTGGTGGCAACATGCTGGCCTACTAGATGGATGATACCATGCTAATAAGTCTTAGAGAAAATAACACAGACATCTTTTGTAAGTTGTTGCATATGGTGTCTCCTCTGCCAGCCCTGGGAAAGGAATATAACACTAGTAGACATCTTTTGATTTTGGAGGCAACATATACTAACCCATTTACTAAGCAAACAGAGGTCATCGTATTAGGACCCAAATCAGAAGAAAGCTCTCCAAAACATCCAGACTTCTCTGCTCCATATTACCCAATAGTTCCGGAAGTATCCATGACAGGTAAACACGCTTCTAGAGGCTTTAGCAAGTTCCTATTTATGAATTAGAGTGGAGAATTATAGAATTTGGGAACAAAGCTATGCCAATAATGTGAATAAAACAATTTTTCTTTCAAGAAAAGGATCTGACTTTCTATGAGCCCTAGAAGAGACTGGCTCCTTGAACATAAGGCACCAAATTAACATTCATCCTGAGCCACCTCTCATCAACTGGGCACTAATAAGGTTGCCCATAGAAACAGGAGGGAAAGCTATCAGGTCCCATGGCCTAAATATGTTTGGTGAGAAAGTGGTTCTGCCTCTTATGCTTAAACTATTGCTAAAGAGACACCTCTTCCCAACCTATGACCATAGCTTTGAAGAGAGTGCTCCATTTCCAGTTAATTTTATCAACCAAAAAAAAAGGAAAGAGTACAGATTTTCAGATGTTTTGTACAATATGCTGAATTACAGGAATGTAAATTGCTGCATCTTTATAACCCTACCCCAGCAGAGGCCCTGAAGTATAATGGTGAAACAAAATCCTTCCAGAGACAGAAATTTAAGTATTTGGTTGTTTATCTTCCCAGAATAAAAGAAGGTAAAGAATTCACATCTATATTGGTTTATAGGGTGTTATAGGGTTTATTGGCTGCTTGGTCAAGGACATGGAAGAAACACACTTGGGCAACTGATGAAATAACCTCTTTAAAGAGGCACAAAATTGAGGATATTTCTGCTTCAGTTAAATGCTTACCAACTGTAACCATTGCAGAAAAACTCAATTATCAGCTCGATGAAATAATCAATTTAAAAGATGTCAGTCATGTTTTTTTTCTGCATTCCTGTCCTTGCCTAATAGACATATTGGGCAACTTGGCCATAGAAACAAGAATGCATGTTATGCATGAGATTATCAATTGATATTTCCATTTATCAAGCTCATATGGCTCTACACAGTATTGACTTGCCAACTTGCAAATATCAGAAACCAACATGGCTCCCAATAAGTCACCATTCCCCCAGAGTATCCGCCTCATGGCAGATTGTTACATAGGATCTCTTCCACCATAGGGGAAAATAGTTTGTTCTTGGAATAAACATTTACTCCGGATACTAAGTTTTGTTCTCTGACTTTAATACTTCTGTGAAAATTATCATTCATAGACTTAAAATGCCTTATGCACTACCATGTATCTCACATATCATTACTTCTGACAAAGGACCTAATTGTACAACAAATTATATATATATATATATCTCCAGGATATAATCTACATATATACCAGGATTATATTTAACTGGAAGGTGAGATGCCACTTAACTACTTTGGGCTCCTCACTCTACTGAGCCAGCAGACACAAAAAGCTTACTGTACTGGCATAGGTGATGAAATCTTACTATCAAAGGAAAGTTGGATTACTACTACACAATGTGGGCATGAAAAAATACTTAGAATAAGAATATTTTCAAGGAAACCTCTTACTACTCTAAATCTTGTGGTAAAATTAAAATGAAGTTTATTAATATATTAAAGAGATGACTGCTAATAACACAAACTTTCTGTTATCACCTCATCAAGCATGGATCATAAGTATTTGGTGTGCTTGCTGAGAACAAAGCAGATATGGAATATTCTCTGTATGAAAGAATTTGTAAATACCTGCTATTACCATTTGAACAATTTAAGAAATAAGGATTTATGAGTATATCTTAGTTGATTTGATATAAATATTAACCAAATATTTTGTATCACCTTTCTCTTTTATTATCAAATAAAGTATGCTAAGAGTGGTTAATCCTATATCTCAATGTTTAATTTCCAAATATTTAATATTATTATTTAATATTAAAAGGGAGTTTTATATAAGTGAAAAGAATGAACATTATTCAAAGATGAATTAACTGGATATAGAGAAAGTTGCATGTCCTTGTCTAAGCACTAGTGGTATTGTGTTTGATGAAAACATGGAATTGCTGATATCTTTGTGGGGTGGGGGAGAGGGGAGAATGGGTGAAAGACATTGAGGAAGGTATTTGTTGGGATGAGCATTGGGTGTTATATGGAAACCAACTTGAAAATAAACTATGAAAGAAAAAAAAAGCTAACCTTAAAATATAATTCATTAACTGTTCTGCTAGACATTTACTCAACTGATTTGGAAATACACACACACACACACACACACACACACGCACACACCACACACAAGGCCCACAACTGCATATAGCACCTTTATTTATAATGGTCCAAAACTGGAAGTATCCAAGAAAACCTTCAATAGGTGAATTGAAAAATAAACTCTGGTTCAGAGATAGAGTGTAATATTATTTTACTACAAATAGAAATTAGCTATCTTATTCTACAAAGGTATGGATGATTCTTAAATAAATATTTTTAAGACAATAAAGCCACTATAAAAAGACTACCCTAAGATTCCATTTATATGGGATTCTAGAAAATGTAAGATAAGAGAAATAATGAAAAGTTCCCAGGGATTTGGGTTCAAGTTCTGTCAAATNATAGAAATTTACAGCATGGGAATGAGTCTTAATGTATTAAAATTCTACATGGATACACTTAATTTTATACTTATAACTATATATTATATATGTAATTTATAACTATATATAATGTAAATATGTATGTATGTTGTACACACACACACACACACACACACACACACACACACTGTTGATTGTTCCAAGGAAGGAATGCAGACTGACAAAGAAGTCAAACATATTACTAATACATTAAAGAAATGATGGAAAATGTTGAGTAAAAAAGGTACTAGCTGAAGAACCTTTGGAAAAGAGTCNTTATAACTATATATTATATATGTAATTTATAACTATATATAATGTAAACATGTATGTATGTTGTACACACACACACACACACACACACACACACACACTGTTGATTGTTCCAAGGAAGGAATGCAGACTGACAAAGAAGTCAAACATATTACTAATACATTAAAGAAATGATGGAAAATGTTGAGTAAAAAAGGTACTAGCTGAAGAACCTTTGGAAAAGAGTCCAATCTGACAAACTAATGTTCAGAGGAGCTGTACACAGTGCCATACTGTACTTGATAACATTTCCATGGCAGCACAAATTAACAACTGTTAACACTGGGACTAAAAGCTTCAGTAAAAGGAAGGTAATAAAGGGACACCAGATTCTCAATGTTGGCATAGGCGATTACGGATAAACAAGGGGAAAAAGCTATAATGACTTATGTGGTAATGGAATAAATGAGACATCAGTATGAACTTATATTTCCCTTAATATAGATAAAAATTGGCTTATAGGTCGATAAGCAGAGAAAGATCTATGCATAGAGAGATCTACGTATATAGAGAATTGATAGATTTATATATCTATCCATCTAAAAGGACACAGGCCCAGTGGGTTTCTACAAAATAATCCAGTAGTCAGAAGAGGAAAAAGGGGTAATTTCAAGATAAGAATCCTAACACACACTATCCCCAACAGATGTTTGAGGTAACTATTAACAGGGATTAGTCAGACTAATATTACATAGCCTCCTGATAATAGGATTAAGACGCTTTTCTTTTGTGGTCTTCCTCCCTGAAACAGATAAACAAACATGATCATTAGAAAACATCATACCAATTCCTCTGAGGGACATATTTCAAAATATGTGACCGGTAGGACTTACAATCATCAAGGTCATTAAAAACAAGGAAAGTGTGTGAAACTGCCACAGACAGGAGGGGAAATCTAGGTTGACATGACTACTAGATGTACTATAGTTTTTTGGGTAGAAGTTTTGAATAGAAAAAAAACCCACAAAACTCTACATGGGCACTAGGGGGCTCGGTCAAGTAAGCATATGACTCTTAGTTTTGGCTCATGTCATGATCTCATGGATAGAGCCTCACGTTGGGTTCTGCACTGACCACTGAGTGTGAAGCCTGCTTGGGTTTCTCTCTCTCCCTCTCTGTCCCTCCCCCACTCACTAATGATCTCTCTCTCTCTCTCTCTTTCAAAATAAATAAACCCAAAAAAAACTATTACGTAAAAACTGAATAAACATGAATATGCATAGACTTTTCTTAATAATTCATTTTAAATTAACACAAATTTTAAGGGCTGAATCTAAAGGAGGTGTCAACAAATGTGAAGAGGGAAAATATTTCCCATGAAGCATTTGGAAATAGAATAAAAGTATTTATATTGCACAATCGTTTTAATTTGTCATATTCTATAACTGATATAGATTTTTATGTATTATTGATTAATATGTAATTAAGAGAAATTATTGCAATAGAGAGAAATCACAACAAGACTACCTCATTAGCTGTGCTGTATTTATTTATTTATGTATATATTTATTTAATTTTTAATGTTTTCATTTATTTTTGGGAGAGACTGAGCTAGAGCATGAGCGGAGAAGGGCGAGAGAGAGGGAGACACAGAATCTAAAGCAGGCTCCAGGCTCTGAGTAACAAGATCCATTATCATAGCATTAGTCAAAGAGGGAGCTTAAATTTTAGCAACTCAGGTGACTACATTGAATCTCCTTATTGGAAGAGGACAATTATGGGTCATATTCTTTTGTATTCAAAAACTGGCTATCCCAAATTAATTTTAATACAAAAAAAACCTACTTAAAGCCTCCATTGGCAATACACAATCTTTAGTGGTGATTCATTTATAAAATTAAAATTTCTATAGGTTTCTTAGAAAGTATAATATTGTATGTATCCAAGGAATTGCAATTTACATATTTAAATCACAGTAGATCAATAATAGGGTTTATTAAGTAAGAATAAATGCCATTATCAATTTAAAATTTTGTAATGTGTAAGTTTCAATATGTTTCAGAATATTTATATATCTGTTGCAAAGTTTGGATCCACTTTTTGTCATCTAATATCTTTTGCTTAAGTTTTTTCATTTTATGTATTTTGGAGAGAAAGAGAGTAGCGAAGAGGGGCAAAGGGGAAGAAAGTAAGAATCTTAAGCTCAACATGGATAGCTACACGGGGTTCGATCCCACCACCCTGGGATCATGAACTGAACTGAAACTAAGAATTGGACGCTCAACTGACTGAGCCACCAAGTACCACGATACTTTTTTAACAGACGGTTTAAGTCATACAAAATAATGACAAAAATGAAATGGTGCATAGTAAGCCAAGCACAAACTGTTACATGCCATAATTATAGAACTAATTACATAATGGTAATTGTAATAGGTAAAGGCAGCTGCAACATACTGACTGCATTCTTACTGAAAGTATGCATGTGGTTAGCAATGTCAGAAACAAGACCATTTTTAACAACCATAAGAATTAATCTGAATCATAATTATGCTTGACCATTCATATTCAATGAGAAATCATGCTAAAATTAACAAAATTAACATAATATGATTTTCTCAAATCATATGTTAAAAATAAGCAGAAAAAAAATCTAAAATATTATAACTTAATTTTCTCACCTTTGGTTTTTTCTTTGTGTTTTAATGGGTATTCTTAAATGTTGGCAATAGCATCAACTAATACTAATTAGTGTGGCTTAAGATGTTATCTGATTCTCTTTCATGTAGGTGGCTCAGAATTGCCTCTTATTTGCTAGACCTATTACTTGTTGCAATTTTAGAAACAACCTTAAAACCTCTCATCTAGCATTAGCATTGCAGCTCTAATTTCCCACTGACAAAGTTCAAAATGCATTTATTAGTCAAAGTTCATCTTCCCTGCTGAATGTGTAAAACCTCTTGAAGTTTTCACAATGTTTTGTTAATAGTTCTATAAATTCTCTAAAACAGTGTAGAAGTTTTAGATTCATTTTGTTCATAGAGAAATATTTTACCCCTTTCTATCTGTTGCCACATGTATTTGTACTTTGAGTAAGATGTCTCATAGAGGTCATTAACTTAGCGATGAATGCAGTCAGGGATGTGGACGGTACAATCTCAGATTTAGTGGGGATTCACAGAAGGTCTCCACTCAGCTCTGTGATATTCTTTTAATAATTTCTAAGAAATTTGATATGGCAAATAGGTTTTCAATTTAATTTCTATGCAGATAATCATAGATGGGGAGGGGAAAGTCCTGAAAAATGCAAGGGCTACTTCCAAACATATCTGGCAAATCACTTTCCCACAAAGAAAAATATTTTCAATTACTTCATTAAATCATCTCAGGTTGCCTGGTAATTAATTTGGTTATTGTCCAATTCCATTCTAATTTGTTCTGCTTTAGCACTACTCTGAGAAAAGCGTGATTATCCTTTTGTGTGCTGAAGGGGAGACAAATGCTGTGTCTTGCATCCTTATGGATGAAAGACCAGCAAAAGCTACATTTTGTAGTTTCTCCATCGTGGGTGTCTAACAGACTCTTGTAAGGGCTGTTCCAGGTCTTCTTTTTTTTTTTTTTTAATTTTTTTAAATTTATTTTTGAGAGAGAAAGAGAGAGAGAGAGANAAATTACACAAGGTCAAACAGATCCCCATTCTTTACCTTAGAGAATGTAAGTCTTGAAAGATGCACACACACACACACACAAGCTCTCTAAAAGAGGGTAACAGTGCAAGCTAAAGTACTGCATATAAAGCAGAAAGACCTCTAGCAATAGAAAATACATCTTACATTAAGGTACTTACAGCAGTAAAAAATATATCTGAGTTTGTATGGTCACATACATTATGTGTGATATAATGTATTATAGCACAGTAAAATACTAAGCTAAAGAATGCTAAAAATCAGTCTTGGGTTGGAAACAAAGAAGAAGAAGAATAAATATACATTTTTATTTAACATATATAGTTAGAAGGCTTTCTCCCAACATTAAAGGTGTTTAGAGGTTGTTTGATCAGATATTTCTGATTATCACTCTAGTCCACTACTTTGGCTGTTCAAGAAATGCATACATGTTTTCCACCACAATTACAGTTAGAGAAACTGTTGCTGACCCCAATCCCAAAGCAAACATCCTAGAGGATGTTGCACAGGAAATAATTTTATTCTTTTGAATATACCAATTTGTTTCAAGACAAAATGCTTTTCCATGTATTTGATCAATCAGTAAGTAATTTAACCATTTATTGAACTTTTACTATAAAATTAATCCTCTAAGACACTTGGGTCATCGTTCTTTATTAAGTAGAGTATTGATCAAACTGACTACACGGACATTTAAATTTGTGCCAGTATAGGGGCGCCTGGGTGGCTTAGTCGGTTAAGCGTCCGACTTTCGCTTAGGTCATGATCTCGCGGTTCGTGGGTTCGAGCCCCGCGTCGGGCTCTGTGCTGACTGCCAGCTCAGAGCCTGGAGCCTGTTTCGGAGTCTGTGTCTCCCTCTCTCTCTGACACTCCCCTGCTCACGCTGTCTCTCTCTCTGTCTCCTAGAAATAAATAAAACATTAAAAAAAATTAAAAAAAAATTTGTGCCAGTATAAAATCAGATTAATTATGGAAATGAGATTACCTATAATAGAATATTGTGTTCTTTTTTAAGTTTTTAAAAAATTATTTCTTTTGGGGTGCCTGGGTGGCTCAGTCGGTTAAGCATCTGACTTCAGCTCAGGTCATGATCTCATGGTTTGTGGGTTCGAGCCCCGTGTTGGGATCTGTGCTGACAGCTCTGAGTCTGGAGCCTGTTTTGGATTCTGTGTCTCCCTCTCTCTCCTCCTCTTCCGCTCATGCTCTGTCTCCCTCTCTCTCTAAAAAAGAATAAACATTTAAAAATAATTTTAAAAATATTTCTTTTGAAAGAGAGAGCAGGGGAAGGGCAGAGAGAGAGGGAGACAGAGTGAATTCCAAGCAAGCTCTGTACCATCAGCAAAGAGCCCTTAAGAAGGACTGGAACTTATGAACCATGAGATCATGACCTGAGACAAAACCGAGAGTCTGATGCTCCACACACTGAGCCACCCAGGTGCTCCTGGAATATTTTATTCTTTATTTAAAAGATTTTAACTTTTATTCATTTTTGANCCAGAGAGAGAGGAAGACAGAGTAAATTCCAAGCAAGCTCTGTACCATCAGCAAAGAGCCCTTAAGAAGGACTGGAACTTATGAACCATGAGATCATGACCTGAGACAAAACCGAGAGTCTGATGCTCCACACACTGAGCCACCCAGGTGCTCCTGGAATATTTTATTCTTTATTTAAAAGATTTTAACTTTTATTCATTTTTGAGAGATGGAAAGAGACAGAGCATGAGTGGGGTATGGGCAGAGAGAGAGGAAGACACAGAATCTGAAACAGGCTCCAGGCTCTGGGCTGCAGGCACAGAGCCTGGCGCTGGGCTCAAACCCATCAACCGTGAGGTCATGACCTAAGCTGAAGTTGGACGCTTAACTGACTCAGCCACCTGAGCNACATGCTCCACATACTGAGCCACCCAGGTGCTCCTGGAATATTTTATTCTTTATTTAAAAGATTTTAACTTTTATTCATTTTTGAGAGATGGAAAGAGACAGAGCATGAGTGGGGTATGGGCAGAGAGAGAGGAAGACACAGAATCTGAAACAGGCTCCAGGCTCTGGGCTGCAGGCACAGAGCCTGGCGCTGGGCTCAAACCCATCAACCGTGAGGTCATGACCTAAGCTGAAGTTGGACGCTTAACTGACTCAGCCACCTGAGCGCCCCTGGAATATTTTATTCTTATAAAAAAAGATTGTATTTTAATGTTAGATTCTGTTCAGTTAATATATGATGCTTCTTTTTTCATAATCAGAAAATATTTTCACATGGTAGTTAGATGTATTCCATCTGTATTCCAAGACTAGATATTTCTGAAAGATTTCTTGAATGCAGCACGGCAGCTCTTATTTTAAACTTTAGATGATTGTCAGTTATCCTTGATAGAATAAACATCCTGAGGAACTCCATGGAGAGAGAAAATAAATCAAATTCAAAATTCACTTGAATTCAAGAAGTAGGTTAAACATATCTGTCTGTCTACAATTTATATTATAGAGTTAAGATATAATCCTGTTGCAAAAGCTCCATAATGTAATAGACAAAATGGATTTTTAAAAATTGATTACCCACAAATGCACACTTTCTGCAGTCATTATAAAGCAAGTAGTCATGTAACTAAGGCAAAAGAAAAATGCCAGAATCCTGAAGGACTGTCCTATGCCTATTTCTTATCACAATTCTCTCTTCTCTAAAGTTAATCACTATCCTAATTTTTATGGTGAACACTTCCTTGCTTTTGTTTCTTATTTTTGTGCCATATATTGTGTGTATCATTGACTCAGAACTAGGTATCAGATGACTTTAAAGTAAAGGCTTTTAAGTAAATGTAACTAAAATTAACATGATGAAAATAAGGAACACACTGAAGAAAACAATAAAGTTCTGAAATTGTTGCAGGAAGATTTGAAGTTCAGAGATCTACTTGGGACAGTAGAGAAAAAAGTCATTATCAGAAGATAAGCGAGCAGAAGACTGCAGGTTTTCTCCTTAATCTCAGTTCTTAGGGGCTGAGCGGGAGCATTTGTTTTGCTTGTTTCCTTCTTTTTGAATGTAAACTTTGTGCTAAATTTTAAACAAAGTGCTAAGAATAGTCTAATATTTTAGGCTATATTCAACCCAAAGTAACCTAAATATTCATGAGTCTAGAAATGGGAATGAATAATTATCTGAGAAAATGAGATAAAAGGAGAAAAGAATTAAAAACTTACACATTTCACATACACTCAAATATTATTTGCATTAAACTTGTAAATAGTAAAAAGAAAATGTACTTGATCATTCACATCTTTATTGACTTTGACCGCTGTTGTAGAATGTGGAATATGATGGATTTCATTGTGTGGTCAAGTAGCCTGGCTAGTAAGCAATTCGTCTTTGACTTGACTTCTCAGGTTGGAGAATGTTTAACCACGGTTGTCTGTTTCTTCTTCCCACACCATTGCATAGATTGAGTGATTGAAAATTTGCTCTCTAAAATCTCTGTCTAGACTCTGACATGTTTAACTTCCCCATTTCTTGTTTTCGTATTGAAGGGGGAGTTCTTGCTCTCTTGTTTAATTTCAAGGTGGTATGATAAACTCAGATTTATGACTTTAATCTGCTTGCACGGAAATTGTGATATCACATTTCAACCATCCTGAAAAATTGAATTAATAAAAACATTTGTTTGTATGCCCCTTTGGCCTCATGATCTGATAGACCTTTAAAGGTGTTACTTCAGGGGATATGTGAGCTTTAGATAATCTTGCTGGAGAGAATTATACAATGATTAAAATTCAATATATGCTTGCAATGCTGCTGATTCTCCTCTTTCCCCTTCTTGAAAGGCAAAAAAGGAAAGCTGTGAAGTCAAACAAAAGGAAATAAACACCATAGAACATAGTGTTTTCTGTTATGTTTAAGAATCTTTGGTCCAGCAAATAAACATGCCAAGTGCTCTTTAAAACTAACAGCCTGGCTTTGTCCAACCTGGGGCTGCTCCCCATGTCAACTTGACTCTCTTTTTAAGGAACATTATGGTAGCAGCTGGATCTATTTAGACTGACCTAGTATGTACACTTTGGTTATATACTTTCCATTTATCCTGGTAAATGAAGATTAAGCATTTGTTCCACCCCAAACAAAATGCCCTCTCTTACTACTACAGGTTAAATAGAGTTAGATATCCTGTCTTATGACCCTTAGTTAGTATCTGCAAGAGTTAAGTTGGAGTTTAGAGATTAACACGGGATAAAAGTTCATTACAGACCTGTGCTTCACACATTTGAATATATAAAAATTATAAATCGAGCTACCAACTATTATAACCAATCATATTCTGCCCTGCTATCTTGATAAATATGTCAAGTCTTCATAAGGAATGTAATGCTAAGTGCAAATTTTGGAGGTATCAAACTTTTGAGGTATCAAACTTTTGAGGTATCAAAGTTCCAGCCTATGGCTTGTAGGGTACCCATTTTCTCTCCCAATACTAGAGGGCTCTTTGTGCAAACATGTGGGTGGGTATCCAGCCTGAAAATCCAGCTCTGTCTAAGCCCTTCATAAGTAATTGTCTCTTAGCCTCTACCCAGGCCTTACGGTTCACATGACTGGTGTACTTTGCCCTTAGAAAAATTGATACAAACAGAGGATTATGCATATTTTGCAAGTGTCCTCTGTGCTGTTGGGCAAGAAGTTCTGGAATCAAGGACCCCCAGAAAATGGACTAGAAGGGAAGATGTTGGCAGGACACACCTTGTTGGCCCAGGAGGTCCCTAGCCATGGGGGATCCTGCTGGAGGAGAGCCAGAATGAGTAGGCTTAAGCTTATCTTGCCTCGTTCTAAAGGCAGCGGGCCATCCCATTTTTTCTCTGACAGCAGAGACTCTGTACTGTTCAGCTTTATACCCCCAGTGTTATTTAATGCTCAAGAAGTTTGTTTTGTTTTCACTACTATTGTTGAATGAGGAAGTTCAAAAACAGACATAATGTAATTGTGACTAAGGCCATCTAGCTACTGAATATCAAAAACAGCATTCAAATTCAGACTTTAAAATCAGAGCCTTCTGCTTTCAAACTCCTTAGTTATCGTTTGGTCCCAATACCTTCCCAGAAAAGTATGTAAGAGGGGAGCCATAAAAGATGTTAAGCAACCAGAGGCCTTATATGTCACTGGATCCCAGATGAAGGAAATACTAGAATAGAATGTGACAGTGAGGTATACTTTGGTGGAGCAAGTATGATTGGGGCAGGATCTTTCAAGTTGGTATATAATTTAGTTGAGGATACAGAGAGAATTCTAAAAGGGAGAATAACCACCAGCTTCTTGTGTTATTTCCTTCATTGATCCAGTATATAAAAGGAAGATGTATTTAAAGTAAATGTCAACTCAAAAGAAAAAAGGATTCAGCATTCAATTGGGGTAATAAAAAGCGTTATAAAAGTTTCTTAATTAATTTGTATCTCCACAATTTGCTCAACAATAGGAATATATTGAAATTGAAATTTGTACAATTAAGACAAATCTCAGGTGAACCTACTTAAATCAATACATTTAAAGGATATGCCCACCCTCTGTGCACAAACACACACACAATCAATCTAGAAAAATCTTTTTTTATTTCATCCTCATGCTTAGGAAAATATTTGCAATGGAGATCTATATGTATGCATTGGGAGTTAAAAATTCTCTTTTTCTTTTTCTCTCTCTTGTTTAGTTGGATAGAGGTGAAAAATTATGACGCCAACCACAGAAGAACTTTTTTTTTCAAATTATTGTGAAAAATCCCATTTCTGCATAGATATGGGGTCTGCATAAGTGCTTAATAGAACAGGACCTAATGAGTAAAAGAAGGGATGATTCTTCCGTCTTGTGATAACAAGTCCTATTTGTCCCAATTTACAGCATCGAGGGAGGGAATGATGTCCCTAATATGCAAATAGACTATCCAGGTGCTGAGTGTGCATGCAAAAAGATAAGCTGGGAAGTGGCTGAGTAAATACAGTAATTCAGAACATGTAAATATATCCTGTGGTCCAAGGAAACATAAATAGGTATAATAGAAATGGCACAATTAAGAAAATATGTCTTTAGGTTAAATAGTAGTACACATTCTAAACAAAAGACTCAGTTACTCACAGGACAAAATCAAGGATAATGTGCTCATTTGAATAACAACTTTTCACCCACATTTCAAATCCAAGTGTAAACTAAAGCCAAGTTGGGCATAGCTGATTGTTTAAGGTGGAAAGTTATATAATGCTTTATTCTAAGAATGCCTTTTTTATGAACAAATAACAATTTATGCACTTGTTATATATTTTCTTTAATTTCTTAGAGACGTAGTTATGAACCTCTCAAGCAGACCTGATGAAAATAAATTTTAGGAACAATAGAGTAAAGACGAAGAGCATCTTATTTTTAGGAACACTACCACATACCATCTCGCAATTAGTAAGCTATTTCTGCAAAGTTAATGTTAAGGTGGCAGAGTCAATGGACAATTAGACCTCTTGTTTTTCCAAATGTCTTTATCTCTGTGCAGAATTCTAAAGGGTATGGGCAATTATGAGAATACATTTGATTATTTAAAAACTTGCTATTTAAACCAAATACATACTCTACTATGCATTCCCTAGAATATTTCTACTCTGTGTTTTAATAAAATTTTAAGAGTGAATTTTGTTACAATTAGAGCCTCAAAATAACTCACATGCAGATTTCTCCGACATATAAAGTGATACAAAATACTCACAGGGCACTCTAATGTAGGGCCTTGCAAACAAGGGTAAATGCCCAAACAAGACTACTTTAATCCTTCTGGAGTAGCACACATAAAGGAAAGTCATAGAGAGAGAATCATCAGCATATGATCAGAATTCCTTTTGCTCCATTACATGGGAGAACATATACAGTAATATATGGTAAAGCAGGACCTTTGAATCAGGGTGAAAGACCACAACCATGAGTCTATGGGGTATTTAAGCTGAATTATTATCAAAACAGTCATGTCTATCTTGCTAAGATTAGGATCTAGGTTGTAACATCAATATGATATGGTAGGAGCTACATACTAAACTTCTTTTTTTTCGGTTTAATATCTGGGGTTGGGAAACATCGGCTCCTGTCTGGTATGATCAGTGTCCTGATCCCTAATCCTGGTTGTGGACTAGAATTGATTATTGTAAGCACTGGGGCTGTGGTAAGTTTCTATGAAGCCTTGCAGGGCAACTCATCTGATGAAAGTTCAATTTATAGATTTTCAGTCTTGAGCAAGGAAACCCTTACTCTCATATGGTCATTATTACCAACAGCATTTTTGTGTTGCAACTCTTTGCATGTATAGTAGTAACGATAGTGGAAAAGTGCAAAAAAAAAACCAAACAAGAAACAAAAAGCAAAAACAACACAAAAAACAGGCATATGGTCATTTCCTTCAAGGGGCATTTAATATTATATAGAAATGAAATTTTCCATAAACAATTAGAACATTTGAGGGAATAAACAACAGAGAAAGAAAATGTGAACATTTCTAACGTTATGTGCTGTGGTTAGAGGAATATACAAATCAATAAATATCAATTACTGTAATCTCTTTTCTCTATAGAAAGAGTTAAAAATAGTGGTGTGCTAGTCAGCTCATGTGGGCTTATGGGAGCTGATGATTAATTTTTTACATAGTATATAATCAGCTACGATGGGAGTATTTATATCACAAGAATCAACAAATCCTAAAAGTCAGTTTCCCCTCTTCATCCCAGAGGGCTAAGTGTTAAATATTTAACAACACATTCATGAGTACAAGTCAAAGAGGGAATAGTCTGAAATGGATGCTGGAACTGATCATTTTTTCCTTAATTCTCAATCTTTATTTAAGCAATTGAGGAAGTTTATTTAAATGATCTATGTAAATTTAATAAAATGTAATAGAATGAGGAGTAATTAGAGTTGCCTTCAGTAAGTCTACAATATTCTTTTTTGCCAGTCCAAACATGAGGAGTAGATATGAACCCTGAAATTTTATAT
The DNA here is from genome assembly GCF_008692635.1 of Crocuta crocuta. Lineage (NCBI taxonomy): Eukaryota > Metazoa > Chordata > Mammalia > Carnivora > Hyaenidae > Crocuta > Crocuta crocuta. The sequence continues at coordinate 162,855 of NW_027528871.1, forward strand.
CCATCATAGTACTTAATATTACAATTCCATCAGAAGAGTCAGACTGAGAGTGATAGCCTATTTTCAGACATTGTTGCTGCCAAGTAGTACATCCACTGACTCAAGAGAGAGTTGCAACTGAGTCCACAATCATCAGACATCTGGTGTCCTCACCCGGGCAGGACAGGGGTTGAGGCAAGCAGAGACTAAAAAGTTTTGCCTGGGGCACCTGGGTGGGTCAGTCAGTTAAGTGTGTGTCTTTAGCTCTGGTCATGAGCTCATGGTTCATGAGTTCAAGTTACACATCAGGCTCTGTGCTGACAGCTCAGAGCCTGGAGCCTGTTCAGATTCTGTGTCTCCATCTCTCTCTGCCCCTCCCCTGCTCGCTCATGCTTGCTCTCTCTGTCTCTCTCTGTCTCTCTCTGTCTGTCTCTCTCTCAAATAAATAAACATTAAAAAATAAAAAAAAAAGTTTTGCCTGACTCTTTGTAGGTCGGGCCTCTCAAATGTAAAAAGTGAACATGCATTTTAACTGACCATGATTTCCTTAAAGGGACTTTTAGAATTTTGTCTACTTTCAACAAATTTCCCAAAGTCATTTAATAATGTCATATAGTATTGACAACATTGTGTAATTAATATTCATGATGATCATATTTTGTGCTATTAGGTATAATCTGGGTACCTATTATGGAAAATATGCTAGTTCATATGTAAATTATGATAAACAAGGTGAAATAATTTGTGTTTAAAGTCCACTAACAGTTTGTGATGTGTTACTAATTTATATAAGATCTAGATAATGAAAAGGATGATAAAGAGAATATTTAATAGCATTTATCCTAAGATATTATTTGGGTCTATTTCTGTATACTATCTAGTATTAATTACTCTATTTAAAAATCATTTTAGTGATGAATTTCACAATAGAGGCAATATATCGGAAACAATCTCCCTGTAGATCATAAAAATACTTATTTTTCTTCAGTTTCAGACTGAAACTCTTAATCCCCCTTTGGTTTGTTTAGTCCTTTTAGAATCAGCTTAGTCAATATTTATGGGCCAATAAATCATGAACTCTGTGTTGTGTTAAGTCACAGAGGTTTATGCATTGGGTTATCACACATCGGGATTTTTCTTTGACAGTCCAGTGTATACCTTATTTCCTGACATGATGATAAACAACCATCTCCCCACTCTCACCCCATTTTGGATGATAAATTATACGATCACCCCATATACAAGGGGCTTTAACATGTACTTTTTCACTTTGTGTGGTTGTACATTTCAGATTATTTTTTTCCTGATCCAAGGTCTAAGCCAGGAGTTTTAAAATAAATGCTCACCAATGTCTGAAACACCATATATGTTTACTTATAAAATAATAAATAATAATAATCAAGATAGAACTCATCATTCTTTATACAAACAGCAAATTATGATGTTCTTTTAAGAATTTTTCAAAATAATTTCAAGAAGAAAATGTTGATCTAAAACATACTATTACATTATTAAAAACACACGCATATTATGTCTTTAAATCATAATTCTTTCTGATTTTATATACTGGAATTTTAAAGTCATATGTGATTGTGGGTATATTAAAGAAAAATTTGGGGAGCCTGGGTGGCTCAGTCAGTTATGTGTCCGACTTCGGCTCAGATCACGATCTCACGGTTCGTGGGTTCAAGCCCCACATTGCGCTCTGTGCGGACAGCCAGCTCAGAGCCTGGAGCCTGTTTCAGATTCTGTGTCTTCCTCTCTCTCTGACCCTCCCCTGCTCATGCTGTCTCTCTCTCTCAGAAAGAAATAAAAAACATTTAAAAATTTTGAAAAAAAAGAAAGAAATATTTGACAAAGCAGTATTGGTACTTATACACGGACTTAATTTTATATCTGGAATGAATATCCTTCTTATTTCAAGTCATCTGCTCCAGATTCAGATTTTTGTTGGCTTCAATAACAATTTGCTTTGGCATTAAAGAAGCTGCCCTTCTCATCATCTTGGATTGTCCCAGTCTCTTGAATCCTTAGCTCCTTGCTTCTCCCCACTGGCCTGGCGACCTCAGTCCTGGTTGTTTTGCTAGTGATCCTTTCAAAGTGGTCTCTCCCCCTCTGTAATAGTGGTGTAGGCGGTACTGGTTTCTCTACCTCCAATTTGCAAACATCTGTGTAGATTTTCAGTGTTTTCCTGACAAGTATGAAAATGACCCAAGGGAAAAGAAGGCCACCACAATGTCAACTCCCTCCTTTGAAGGTCCTTATCCTTCAGCAGCTCACCTTCTAAGTTCCTGGTTACCTAGGCAGCTTATTTATTTATTTATTTTTTGCTTAAACAGACTTATTTTGGTATTTTGATCTGGGTTTTCTAGTTCTTGATCTCCTGCAAGTTACTCCATCTTATCCAGATTTGGAATCTGGAGCACTTTTTCAGTGAATAAGTGATTATCTTTTCTTAGGAAGCAGAAATATGTAACTTGCAATTAAAACTCACTGGAGAAGATAGTGAACAATTCTTTCAGGTACGTGTAAAATATATGAAATGTATACACATTTAAACTATTTTGATGATTTGAGTATAAATGTTGAGAGTATTCTATTACACACTATTTTCTTATTTAGTGTATTCTGTGCCTAAAGGAATATATTTAAACAAGTATATTAGAAATACAAACTATAAATTTGTTTTCCATAGAATGATGAAAAATAAAATGCTCTGTGTAAGTTTTTTTCCAATTTGTCTGATCGATTTATATACTGTAAATTATATTTCAGAAAAATGAAAATTAAAAAAAATACTTAAATTATTTTGAAAAATATTTTCATATGATTCTGGACAAAAAACACTGTCTATTTTTACCTTTACTAATCAAACTTGGATATTAAGTTTGATACTAATTTTTCAAATTAAGTAATTACATAATTCTACAACAAAATCATTTATGATTTTTGATTTTCATTATATAGTGTGACCCTTTCTTTAAAAAATTTTTTTTAATAGTTTATATGTTTTTGAGAGAAACAGAGCATGAGCAGGGGAGGGGCAGAGAAAGACAGAGACACAGAATCTGAAACAGGCTCCAGGTTCTGAGCTGTTAGCACAAAACCCACGAACCACGACATCATGACCTGAGCTGAAATCAGATGCTTAACTGACTGAACCACCCAGGCGCCCTTAGTGTGGCCCTTTCAAAATGCACATGTATGTTCTAAAATAATTACTTTCCTCCTTTAAGAACAAAAAGTATAGGGGAACCTGGGTGGCTCAGTTGGTTAAGCGGCCAACTTCAGCTCAGGTCATGATCTTGAGGTTCATGAGTTTGAGCCCCATGGTCGGGCTGACGGCTAGCTCAGAGACTGGAGCCTGCTTGGGATTCTGTGTCTCCCTCTCTCTGCCCCTCCCCTGTTCTTTCTCTGTCTCTCTGTCTTTCAAAATTAAATAAATGTTAAAATTTTTTTAAAAAAAGAACAGAAAGTTTATTCTTTAGTGTCCACATAGGATCTAACACAATATTTAGCATATAATAAGTGCTCAGGAAATCTTGTTTTAGGAAAAGATTGATGATATTCTCCAGCCTCATCCTTCTAATCCTGTCTGCATACATTCTGATTGGACACCAATCACTGATTCTTAAAAAAAAAAAATTCATCACACAAGGTAATAGTTTGTAACTATATTAATTAATGAGACCTTAGATATTTCTATTCTTTAAAATCTCTTCCATATATTTCCTTAATAGAATATATTATGGAATTTTTAGATACTTGCTTTAGTTTGTTCATATTATAAATGTGCTTTCATATATAGACAAACTCAAAGAAGTAATTATGATACACTTAGACATACCTTATTAACAGGAATATATAGCTGGCTTATTTGTTACATGAACTAACAAGAAAACGTGAGAACTGATCTTTTTCCCTGAGGCTTGATATTTCATTTTATGTTACACATATTGATGGTTAATAGTATATTTCTATATCTCTAGTAATGTGAGTTTTTAATGAGATATTACCCCCATATGTTTAGGGAAAAGTACCACTTGATAAAAAACACACTAATTATTAAAAAATAGAGTTGACACTATATTGTTTAGTAAGTAACATGAACAAGGTTTGTCAAATGATTAAAGAGTCGTTTATACACAATATCTTCTTATTCCCTAAATAAGGGAAAGTGTATTGATTTATTTATTACGTTGATCTAATATATTTCTTTCCAGAGAACAATTATGTGTGTTCTATTGTAAATATAAAAAAATGTGAGATATTTTAATCTCTACATCTCAGAGAGCCGTACTTTCATTCAACTTTGAGAGTCACATGTAACTTGCAGGATGAATTAAACTGGAGAATTCCCAGTTAGTCAATGTGATCAATTTTACCTGTTTGCACTCTCTCTTCAAGAAGTATAACATTGAATGAATAGGATGGATTGAACTGAATAATAAAAGCAAACCCAAATATCAACAAGTTTGATAAATTGTGTTTCATAATTTACCAATGTAATTTGTTTAAAATTTAATAATATATGGATTTATACTTTGTGGCAATATGTTATTATTTCCAGTTAATAATTTTCACCAGCATTCATTTATTCATTCTATTCGTTTTTTTATTCCTTTCATATATACTAAATACTTATGTGCACAGAACATCTTAAGGTTTTCCAAATTTGTGTGGTAACTTAGTAAATCAATACAAAAATAGGTCTTTATCATGGTAAACTCTCACCTAATATATCATATGTCTTTCAATATTCCTATTACCTTTATCTTTTCATACTTTAAACTGTTTTACCATTATTATTAATATGAATTATGAGATGAAATCTATCTAGTGCTATGCATTTAAAATATCTGATAATAAGTATTTCTTAGTCACATATGATCACTTTTCTGCTATCTTAAGTTTAATGTGCATCTGATGACATTTTCTGTAAATCATTCATTGTGATAACAAAAATAACAAAAGCTTTTTGAAGTAAGGTGTTGTAAAAATTGTATATAGGTATTATTTATGTTTGAGAATGGATTTGTGTTAAGATGTAAATAAACTCAAGCAATGCTTAAAGATATTGACATGAAGTCCATAAAAGGCATCCATGCTTTAAATAAAAAATTTATGTCTTGAAAAATTATTTCAACATGTGTCGAAATATAACCTTTAAAATTTCTTTAAAATGTAATGTGTATCTAAGTTTATAAAACTGTAAAATGCAATTGCTGATCTTTATTCCTTGTTTTTGTAAGTAGAGACTTATTGATTTTTAAAATGATTAATATATAAATATAATAAGCCACATAGTCTCTAGTATGGGACACCTTTATGAAGTGGATTTATGGTTACTTTTATATTTATTATATCAGAAACAACTTTATTCCGATCTTCAATTTATATGTATTTGTTATATATCAAATCTAGTGAAATAAAGTGTCAAGTTATTTTGGCAAATATGTGCTGTTGTCTTTTAGATACTTTTAAATTGGTAATAATATTACTTTATCAGAAAGTAAATCTTAGTCCTATGAGAACCGAAAGGGACAAAGTAAAGTACAAGTAATCCTGTGATGCTCCAAGCAACATCCCAACAAAGACCTTCATCTAAATTTTGAAGATAAAAAGAATATTCTAAATTTAGATTTTTGCCCTCCTCATTCCGGTCAATCTGAGTGTGGCCCTCCATGCCTCTCTTTGACATTAGTGTCTATAAATACCAAGGACAATCCTTCCAACATCCCCTAAGGAATGATAGCGTCCCCACCGGATTTCTTTCAATTACAACAACTTTTGAATAGACATGGATAACAAGTGCTATTCTGGAAAAAAGATAGAGATATCCTTTTGAATAATATCATTACTTGTGTTATTCAAAAAGTGAAAAATCTTTACACCACCATGGTGTCCTTTAGACATAAATTGTGGCCAAAGTTTTTTCTATGAACTTTACCATTTTGAAAATGCTAGATGTTTGCATGGTTAGTATCATGAGCCTTTTACTCAGTTTGCTTTGAAACTCGGGGTCACAATAGTTGTCACTGTGCATTTCTTTGGAAAGGAAAGTTAATTCCTTTTTATTGTGAAATAGATCATGTTAATTTAACTTGGCATCAGGTATCTGATGAGTTTTATTCTCATCTAGCAGAGTAGTGCACGTATGTCACTATGTTGTCACTGTCATACGTTTATTTCTGCTCCCTCTTTGGCACTCCCAGTCCCTTATCTATGTACTGCAGAGGGGGTGCCTGCTAAACACGAAAGCATAAAATTCAAAATAAGTGAGATAATTTACATGATGATAAGAACAAAATTACACGATGATAAAATTAAAGACCTTATAAGACCATGTAACTTCAAGCCCTAAAGGCTATGATTGTTTTAATGAATAACTATAAAATATTTCCACATTTTGAAAATTAATCATATTGATTTATGTAGTAAATTATATTAAATGTGAGATTGTTAATGATCAACATATCCTAATGGTTTATAATTAGATATGAAAAATATTATTTTGAAAATATGACTAAAATAGAGAGATAACACCTACATAGAAAAATTAATAGATTATAGTCATAGGCCTTCATTTTTTCATTGTTTTACTGTTTATTTAGAGAGAGAGAGAGAGAGAGAGCATGAGTGGAGGAAAGGCAGAGACTGGGAGGCAGAGATTCTGAAGCAGGCTCCAGGCTCCAAGTCATCAGCACAAGCCCAAGTATGACTTGAACCCAGGAACCCTGAGATCATGACCTGACCTCAAGTCAGACATTCAACTGACTGAACTATCCAGGTGCCCCTATATCAAATATTTTTTAAGGAAATTAAAGTATAAAAAGATAAAGAGCAAATTAGGAAAATACAAATCCATAAAGGAAAGAAAAAAAAAGTGTGAAAATGTGATTTTTTTGTGGTTAACCTAGTGGATTATTGTGTTGTGTTTATGTTTTTTAACTGTATAGTGAATGTCTATATTCACATGGATTGGTTATGACAGGCAAAGGTGGGGAGTAGGTGTCAATTAGTCATTGTGGATTATCTTGGAGGTTCAGTGTAAATTATTATCAGCTCTCAGTCCCTAAAAGTTCATTAGCTCCCCAATGTTGGAAATTCCTCATATAATTTTATATTTAAATGTTTAATAACTGAGGTGCTTTGACGGCTCAGTCACTTATCCGACTCTTAGTTTCTATTAGGTCATGATCTCATGGTTGGTGAATTGGAGTCTGTGTTGGGCTTGCTGCTGACAGTGCATTAGAGCTCTCCCTCTCTCTCTGCCCCGACCCCACTCATATACTCTCTCTCTCTCCCTTTCAAAGTGAATAAATAAACATTAAAACAAATTTAATAACTATTTTGAAAAGAATAATTTCTCCAGGAAGATTATCTGGACTCTATAAATGTATCAAAATAAAATCTTACAGGAATTTTGGAATCTTGGTTTATAATCAAGAGAATTAATCATTTGGCATATAGCATATATCACTTGCCATAAACAAGTGATGCAAAATTCATCAATTTGCTTTCATTACATGGACATTGGAGTCTGGGTTTTGTTAAATGAATTAGAAGACTGACTACTTGATAATACTAAGACCCCCAGAGCTCTCTGTCTTCTCCAAATTGAGGCTGTATCTTACACTTTTAGTGCTCATATTCAATGTTCAATTACCTAACATTTCTACATCACACAGAATAGTCTACTACCTACTGAAAGAATAACTTGCATCTTAATGGTTCCATATTTTCATAATTGTTAAACTGTCCCTATCCATGCATCCACTCATCCATCAATCCATTGATCCATCCACCCACTCATCCATCCATTCATCTATTTATATATTTACTAAATATAAATATATCATGTACCATATCTTGATCGCAAAAAAATAAGACACCAGCACTCCTCACAGAACTGTGCGTCCTCACATCCTCTTTACCTAAAACTAAATTTGCCAATGACTCACTTCATGTTTTATAAAGCACTCATATACAATCACCACTTAAAGACATCTTTTCTAAGTTTGCTCCATGTATAATTTACACTTTCCATGTATTTGAATAAATCACATAACATACCTTTTATAGTAGTATTTTGGTAAGATTTCAATTAGATTTCCATGTCTTTTTGTTTGATCTTCCCATCTAAATCACAAAGTTACTGAGATCAAGAATTGTATATTATAACTCCTTGCAATCTAAAAGCAATTATGTGCAGGTATTTTTGCCCATAGAAGACTATCAGTGTTAGTCCATTACAAAGGAGTCTTATTTGGATTCTTTCTTATTAAGGCATAAAATGATTTCTTTAAAAGAATATTGCAATACTTTGATAGGTAGTTTGAAATTAAAACTTAGAAAATAGTTTAAAAATTATAAAGAACTCAAGGTAAAACTCATCTGAAAACAGTCTAAGCACCAGATAATACAACTGAACCAACACTTAGGGAAATGGATATTGAGTGCTAACAGAAGCATTTATTATATGGACACAGTTTGGGAGAATCTGAAGGAAAGCTCTAGGGGTTTTAATTTTTTCAAATCGGCAAGCTAATGGCACTGGGCATTGGATAGGACACTGATACCATAGTCTCTGCTGTTTTTATATATTGGATGTTGCTGCTGCTGTTACTGTCGCCACTGTCCACCACCTGAGTAAATTTTCCATTATGCGTGCTACTTTCTTATAATAGCTCTGAGTCAGACATAAAAGTTAGGTTCATTGGCTGTCTGAGCCTTAATCCAGCTCCCACCTCTCAGTTCCAAGACAATTCAAGAAAGAAAATGTTTGGACTTATAAAATTTCTACAGTGGATGTGGGCTTTTTCACAGTCCAAGACTCACAGTGTGGGGAATAAGCTTAAGAATTCCCTGAGCTTGCACCGATGGATTAACAAGGCATAAAGTAATAGAAAGCCACAGGATGAAAACATCTAAGATTAGGTAAACAAGATTAGGTAGACAGGGCAAAGGCCCCCAGTATGGGGCAAAAGTATAGGAACAGGAAATCTCAGGATGGAAGCATCCAAAATTAGGTAGACAATATTGGGTATTCAGGATGGAAATGAACCCACCTTCCCCCTGCGACAGTACAAGAGCGGAAAGCCTCTTTCACAGGAAGGAAACATCAACATAGGTAAACAGGAAAACAGGGCTATAGAAAGCAACTGGGCAAAGTTGCCTAGAGAAGAGCTAATTAGCAAAAGAAAGGCATCTTGTGGACCCTGAGGTGGCTTGCTCTGTCTGTCTTATCCTCTAGGCTGGCTAAGATAAACAGAAGTGGTGCCTCTTGCCTACCTCATGCCTGCCTTAAACAACCATTTGTCTGGCACCAGGGCTTTGTTTTGTATTTACCCAAACCCCTAACACTGCTTATCCTCAAAACCCTCTTTCCCCCACACCCATGAGTTCATGTTCATGGTTTCAATGCCTCTTTGTGCACATCCACAATGTTTGTAAGCTTTCTGATCCTAATAAAAATGGAGCAAGGACCCTTACTCGGGAACCGTGTCTCTTCCTGGACATTACCCTCTCTCACATTTCAATCCTATGTCCGCTTTCTTGTTGGACACAGAGAGAGAACTCCAGATCCAGAGTCTACGACATCACAAGATGGCAAAATATCCAATCATAGTAAGGGGATCTTGATTCAGGGACAGATAGGTAGCCAGTGTCCATCAGTGCTGTAGGTGACACTAATGTCTCTTTATCTTGAAAATCCATCACTGTACAGAATTATCTTGAATGGTTTGTTGCCACATGCTACTAAGATAACAAAACAAACAGCAAAAAATGGCATAACCAAAAATTGTACCCTTGAAGCTATCTCCATTGTGATGAAATGCAAGTTTTGCATCCCATAGCTTGATAGGCCTAAATTAAAAAGCTAGACTTTTAAAATTTATTTTAGGGGGGCCTGGGTGACTAAGCCGGTTAAATGTCTGACTTGGCTCATGTCATGATCTTATGGTTTGTGGGTTCGAGCCCCGAGTTGGGCTGTGTGCTGACAGCTAGCTCAGAGCCTGGAGCCTGTTTCAGATTCTGTGTCTCCTTCTCTCTCTGACCCTCCCATGCTCTCTCTCTCTCTCTCACTCTCTTTCTCTCTAAAAAATAAATAAAAACGTAAAAGAAATTTAAAGAAAAATTATTTTAACAGAGGGAAATTTTCTCAACTTCATAAAGAAACTCTACAAAAATTTGTAACTAACATTATACTTAATGATGAGAAACTAGATAATATCCTACTAAGATTAGGACCAAGGCAAGGATGTCCTGTTTTACCACTCCTTTTCAACATTGTTCTAACAAATGCAGTTAAGACAAAATTAATAAAATGTATACAGAATGGGAAGGAAGAAAATATCTTTGCTCATTGATAACATGATTGTCTACAAACAAAAAAATCACAGAGAATCAGCAATAAAAATATCATGGGAATTAACAGGCAGTTATAGTAAGGTTACAGAATATAAGATTACTATACTAAAGCCAACTGCTTTCCCATATAATGAACAATTGAAGTTCAAAATTAAAACGATAGTATCATTTACATTAGTACTAAAAATTGAATACTTAGGTATAAATTTAACAAAGTATGTACAAGATTATATGAGGAAAACTATAAAGCCTGATGAGACAAATCAAAGATCTAAATAAAAGGAAAAGCATTTTGTGTTCATTGAGAGATTCAATACTGTCAAAATGTCAGCTCTTCTCAACTTGTTGTACAGATTCAACCCAACCCCTAACAAAATCTCAGCAATGTATTTTGTACATTTCAAGAAACTTATTCTATTGGCTTACATAGAAAAGCAAAATAATCAAAATAGTCAACAGAATACTGATCAAGAATAAGCATAGATGAATATCACTACCTACTTCAAGACATACTAAAGTTACACTAACCAAGACAATGTGCTATTAGTGAAAAATAGATTTGCATGTATTTATTTGACACTATATGTGTATTTTTTAAAGTTCGTTTATTTATTTTGAGAGAGAGAGAAAGCACACAAGCAGGAGAGGGGCAGATGTGGGGCTCAAACTCCTGAACCAAGAGATTATGACTGAGGAGCCTGAAATTAAGTCCTCCATTAAGAGCAACCTTGGGCTGCACATAGCCCAGTTCCAGGAAAAGCTTCAGCTGAAGCCACCCTCGGACCACCCTCAGATCAGCCAATCAAAAGAAATGTGTAACATTCCTGTGGTCTGAGTCAGGGCCAGGAACTGCAGGTAGTTATTCTGTACAAACTAGCCAATCACTCACCTCTTGTCTAAACCCCACGTGGGCCCTTTGACCTCACCTTATAATTGGTCATTTTCAAAGGATTCTCAAAGGTCACGATTGGGTCCCGCCAAAGTAACGGACACCCCTCACAGATACTGAATGGTCAAAACTGTTACTATGGGTTCTGTGCAATTATGATTGGTGCTTATGTGATGATGCAATACGTACAACATGTGCACTGTAACACCCCCGTCCCTTACCTCATAAAAACCCTGCTCGCTATTGTTCGGGGCTTCACCTTGCTGCCGCTGTGCCGGTAGATGGGTGAGCCCCTGCTCGAGCTTGTAATAAAGACCCTTATGTACTTGCATCGGTGTCAGCTCCTTGGAGGTCTCTGGGGACTCGCGATTTGGGCACAACATGACCTGAACTGAAAGCAAGAGTCAGAAGTTTATCTGACGAGCCACCCAGGCACCAGATACACTATATTTTCTCTTATATATGTTAACTTAATCTCAAGATAATTAAAATGGTTATAATAACTTGTTTTTACAGTTTTGTGTTATTGAATATTTACAGACATTTCTGTTTCTTTTTTAATATTTATTTATATTTGAAAGAGAGTGAAAGAGAGAGAGGTTGGGGGAGGAACAGAGAGAGAAGAGGTCAGAGGATCAGCGCTGACAGCCTGATGACACTCAAACTCATGAACTGTGAGATTATGGTCTGAGTCAAAGTCAGACGTTTAACAGAATGAGCTACTCAGGTGACCCATATTTCTGGTTTTTATGCACATAAAAACTAAGCATTTGGATAACAAACTTAACTATTCTAAACTAAAATTCACTAAGAAAATCTTCCCACTACTTAATCTACTGTATGAGCAGTTCATTCATCTTAGCTTTTTCTAAAATTTCTCATTGGAACATTTTCAAATTATGTTATGTAAAATAGCATTTTTCTTTATGGACAGGTAGAGTACTTAATTATTTTGAACTTTTGATACTTATATCCTCTAATTTCTCCATAAATATTTGGAGGGAATTGGTTATTCCTTTTCTCATGAGCTGGTATTCAATAGTTTTAACCTGCTTGTATGCAGATTTATAAAAGATAGAATTTGAATATCCAAGTATAAGATTTTAAATACTTTATATATTTCAAATCAATTCACTAACAGTTATTTCCACTTTTGGCTAAAGAATGAGTGGCCTTCATCTATATTGAAAACTCATCACATATGAGAGACATAAATGTGGAAGAGAGCAAACTTAGAAAACTTCACATAAGCTCTTCATATCTCAATGATCTCTGGGGTTATGGTTGCAGAATCTTCGAAACCTGAATTTTGAGACATATTTACACTAATTCCATGGTTGAGCAGAATCAGCCTTGAGTGGCAAATCTTATTCTTGCCCATATTTATTCCTGGACTGTTCCCATATTAATCATGACTGTCTGTCCATGGTATTTTTTATGAATGTGGGAATGGTTCTTAGTATTCCCAGATTCACATTCAATGCTAACATATCTGAAATTCCTTAAGTGTTATTATTTTTAATTTTAATAAAAGCTAACATCAGAGGAGAATTACTAGGTGGAATAAATAAATTTAGAATTCACTTGAACAAAATGAAAATAAGGCCAGCCATGGGCAGCATAGTAGAGTATTGAAAAAGAAAGTAAGATGTTATTTATCTTTTGGGTTGTTTTGGGTCAGGGAGAGAGATAGTTAGGCACTTCCTTGACTCAACTGACTACCTTCTGTTCTACTATTTGCCCATTCTTCTTTTTTAAACTTTTTAATGTTTTATTTATTCTAAAGAGACAGAGACAGAATGCTTTGTTTATTCTAGAGAGACAGAGAGTGAGGGTGGGGTGGGACAGAGAGAGAGGGAGACACAGAATCCAAAGTAGGCTTCAGGCTCTGAGCTGTCAGCATGGAGCCCAACACGAGGCTCAAACTCAGGAACCATGATATCACGACCTGAAGCGAAGTCAGATGCTTAACCAATGGAGCCACCCAGGTGACCCTATTTACCTATTCTAAGCAGGGTAAGTGGATTCCTGAATTATTAAATCTTCTATGGAAATCTAGGGGTTTGTGCCTGAGAGCTGCAACAACAAAATACTATGGACTAAGTGGCATAAACAATAAACATTTATTTTATTCATTTACTAAATAAAATTAACATTTAGTTCTTTAATTTTTTTAAGTTTATTTATTTATTTTGAGAGAGAGAAAGAGAAAGAGAGAGCAAACAGAGGAGGGGCAGAGAGAGAGGGACAGACAGAGAATTCCAAGCAGGCCTTGCACTGTCAGCACAGAGCCCTATGTGGGTCTTGAACCCAGGGACTGTGAGATCATGACCCAAGCCAAGACCAAGAGTTGGTTGCTTAACTGACTGAACCACCCAGGTATCCCAATATTTAATACCTTTATAATTTAATAATAATCTTAAATAAAACTATTTCTCACAGTTCTGGAAGATAGACATCCAAGAGCAAAGTGTTAGCAGGTTTGTTTCTTCTGAGGTCTCTCTCCTTGGCCTTCTCACTGTGTCTTCAGGTGGTCATCTCTCTGGGCATGCACATATCTGGGGGATATCTCTCCATCTTAATCTCCTCTTATAAAGACATGAAATGGGGTGCCTGGGTGGCTCAGTCAGTCAAGTTTCCGACTTCAGCTCAAGGTCATGGTCTCACGTCTGTGAGTTCAAGCCTCACATCAGGCTTTGTGCTGACAGTTCAGAGTCTGGGGCCTGCTTCAGATTCTGTATCTCTCTCTGTCCCACCCCACCCTCACTCTCTGTCTCTCTCTCTCTCTCAAAATAAATAAACATTAAAAACATTATTTAAAAAATGAAATCAAATAAAGACATGAGATGTATTGGATTAAGGCCCACTCTAATGATTCCATTTTACATTAGTTAGCTCTATAAAGACCCTATCTCCAAATAAGGTCACATTCAGAGGTACTGGGAGGTAAGGTCTCCCTCTGTGAATTTTGAGTGAACACAGTTCAGATCATACCAAGGGGTAACTCTGAAATTTATTAGCGCTCTTATCTGCCACCTTCATCTGCCATCTTTCCCTCTCTTTTGCTGCACCCTTGGATTCTGTTACAGTATCAGCAAACCGAGAAGGGTACCAATTCAAAAACTCATTTTTCTGCATTGCCATGCTCCTGGGATTGTCCCTCATTACTGTGGCTTCATCAGTCTCTGCAGAGACCAATTTCTTGCCCACTAAGCCTAATTAGCAAGTTGGTTTTGTTTTTTTTAACCATCTAGTAAAGTAAATCAGACTACACATGAGTGTCATTATGAAGCAACAACAATTCTTCATTTGAAACTTAGATGAGACAATTTTCAGATGAGAATCAATCATTGAAAGTAGGAAGCACATTCATCTGGTAATTTTTTTCTTTATCGCGAATTTTAAGTCACTTAGAGCTCTTGCCCTGTGGGATCTACACTTACATTACATATGAATAAGAGAGACAAGATACTGTGGGATAAAAGGGACTTAAGAAACTACAACAAATGTATTATGTCTATTAAAAATATACAAAATTTGCTGTTTCAACAGGAAGTGATTTGTGTCCAGGCTGTCCCCTGAAGTTTACAAATGGATAAACAAGTATTGGTGATACATAATTAATTAAGCCTAAGGCAGTAAGGGGTATCTCTAGTCTTTCAAGGAAGTAAAAGTGGAGGAGGGAGTTATTAGAAAACTCAAGAAGCTGTGATTCAAACTAGCTAAATCTTTGTAAATGAAAGGTAGGACCTTCAACTAACATTTTAAGTAAATGATCTACTGTAGTTGATGGATTTTTCCCCCATTTATTCAGCTTCTTTTCCTTTTTCTGCTCTACTATTTTTTGATCTCTGAAGAATCGTCTCCTCTAAAGAGCTCACCTTTTGGCAAATAGTAACTTGGTGACTCACTTTAACAATAAGATTAGACAATATTGCTACCATTAGTGAATTTTCAGCTTGTTCCAGAAGTGCTGATAAGGCATCTGGCAAGGCTTTGTCATGACCTTGGAGGATAATGTGGCCGTCTCCTAACCAATATGTGTACAGAAACAAATAGCTCTGACGGAAGATGATTTATTCCCCAGTGTGAGAAATGTAATCAAAATATAGGCACTGAATTTCTGGTATTCTACTTAACTCATTAGTCTCCACCTACGGTTGATGCTGTTTTTATGAAGATTCTTTCTTTTACATATTCTTATATTGTACAACAATTATTATGATCTCTATGAAGACAGATTATCCATCCTTTTGAAAAATAATAATGTTGATTTTTAATCTCTAAAAATGAAAATGTCACCATATCATTATACGTCAAATTGGTCCTCATCAAAGTTCAGCTGTTCTCTTTTGAAACCTTCAAATACAGTGATTGTTTGCCTTGGGATGGCCAAGCAGATGCTACAGTCACTGATCCTAACAGTGAGAACATCTTTGGAAATATTCTTTCAATATAAGATTCTGAAAACAGGACTGATCCCATGGGCTGCACAGAACATGGCTGCCCTACTGTTTATTTTCATCTATTTTGTAATTTTTATGGAGAATTCATCTTCAGCTGGTTTTTGTGTATTTATTTTCCTATAGGAATCATTTGTGTTTGCTTCTGGGTGTAACTACTTTACTTGTAGAGAAACAATTGTGCTTTTCAGGATACAGACCTGGATGCAATACCAAACAATCAAATAACATAATACTATTCTAGCTCCATCCATGTCATCGCAAATGGTAAGATTTCATTCTTTTTTTTATGGCTGAATAATATTCCATTGTGTATGTGTGTGGATATGTGTGTATATACATTATATATCATATGTATATGTATCGCCTCTTCTGTATCCAGCAATCAGTCAATGGACATTTGGATTCTTTCTATAATTTGGCTAAGCAAAACAAGTCAGTCAGAGAAAGACAAATACCATATGATTTTAGCCATATGTGGAACTTATGAAACAAAACAAACAAACACAGAGAGAAAAAAAAAAAGAGGCAAACCAAGAAACAGACTCCTAAACTATAGAGAACAAACTGATGATTACCAGAGGGGAGGTGGGTAGGGAGGTGGCTTAAATTGGCGATGGGGATTAAGGGAGCGCTTGTTGTGATGAGCACCAGGTGTATGAAAATGTTGAATCACTAAATACTATACCTGGAACTAATGTTACACTGTATGTTAACTATTTGGAATTTAGATAAAAACTTGAAAAAAAAACTATAATGGAAAAGGACATGACTTAAAAACTGGGTTCTCTATTTCATAGTAACAGTCAGCAAATAGTCAGAGTCCTGGAAAGGAAGGGTGGTGCCACTGCAGGAGAGATCAAGATTCCTGCCCTCTCGTTACTCCACTGTTCTCCAAAGGCACCTGTTTGGCTGGCAAAATGGTCAGAGGAAAGGACACAAAAGAAGATTAAAGGAAGCCCACTTTCTGCCTGCACAACTGTGTGCCCTAACATGGGACACTGCCCATTCAAGAGAGGGCCACCTTTTTTCTCCTTTTCCCTTGGCCAGCAAGAGCAGATGTTGGCTTTCTTTTCAGATGCTCCAAATGAGGGTGAACTTTTCGTTCACCCACGTTTAATTTCTATTTCAAAGGCATGAATTTTCTGGTGGGCAGACTCTCATGAGAGTGTGAAAATTAAAGAGCTCTGCTTGTAGCAGCTGCTATTGAAATGTGGTAAATTCCATTCCAATTTTGGCTTTGCAAATAATTGTGAACTACTGTGGTGAATAGTCACACCTACTGATCTCTTTGTATCCTTTCCCCCTCTCTCTTGCTTTATTTTATTTTATTATATATTTAAGAAAAATAATGAAAAATATTTATCTATTTACATAGTAAAGAAAAATAATGAAGCATTCATTACTTATGGGGAATCAGAATATTGGCAGAAGAGATGCATATAAATAAGCTTATAAATAAGCAAAATGAATCAGATTGTATCTGTCGCTGTGAGTACTTGTCATGTTAATATTTTCATGTATATGCCACTTCTATGAGCTGAGAAGATTGACATCTGCTTTTACACATCCTGTGGAGAGGAACATAAGAATATGGCTAATACTCTAGAAATTGCAGTCTTCAAAATGATTTGTGAAGACAAAAAAAAAATAAAAGAGGAAGAAGAAGAAAAATGAAAATAAGTGTCTACCGAAGCTGTAGAACGCTGCGCAAGCATTCAGTAGTTAAATTTATTCAAACTCTTAAAACAAAAGCATAAAAGTTGATGGCCTGGGACACGTTATTTAAAGTCAGTGAGGATTCTAAAGTAGAGAAAAACTAGCAAAGAAGAGATTAATTAAAAGCCACTACATTTTGAAACCAATTCAGGAGAACTCAAGTGAAATTCATTGGTTGACATCAGTGAAATGCGTGAGAAATGATTGTGAGAATCTTACAAAAACACTCTTGAGGGCCCAAAATAATACATATTTCCAATGTTACGCATTTTCAGATTTTTATTTAAAAAGCACAAGAAATGTAAGAAGAGGGAAGAGCCGGTGAAAACTCTCCAAGGTGAGAATATATTAGACATATGCAAGGAACCATAGGTGGTGCTTCAATGATAGAGTCTATGAGGGTAATAGAAGTAAGAGAAGATATCCTAGAAAAATTGGGGCTGGAGAGTGCTGTAACATGGTAAGAGGGCCACCATGGTAAGAGGGGCCTTGCAGGATTTTGAGGGGAAAATGGTATTAAAAAATAAAACAAAGAAACAACTCTGATTTATTTGCTGAGAATATACTTTAAATGAGCAGCTGTTGAGGCAGAAAACACAGTTAAAGGTTTTTCAGTAATCCAGGTGAAATAGTTTGGAGGCTTATTTAAGAATGATAGCAAAAGAGGTAGTAAAAAGTAGTTGAACATGGTTGTATATTTAAGGCAATCCAAATAGAATTTCCTATCCCTCAGTCATAGTTAAGAAGGATCTGATGCCATACCTAATTTTAGGGGCATATCTACCTTGGAACAACACAAGGAACCATGGTGGAGAATATGTGTAGGACGGCCACCAATGTTTTCTGCCCACTATTGTATGTTTATATTAATATTTACCATGCCAATATGTAGGTTATGTTATTCCCTATTTGGATCTTCTTTAAGTAACACAATTTATCAAATTATTAATAAATTATTATTTGTCAAGTTATCAGTATCTTATTTAAAAATTACCTTTGTTGGGGCACCCGGGTGGCTCAGTCTTTAAGCATCCGACTTCTGCTGGGGTCATGATCTCATGGTTCGTGGGTTTGAGACTCACATTGGGCTCTGTGCTAACACCTCAGGGCCGGGAGTGTGCTTCAGATTCTGTATCTCCCTCTCTCTCAGTACACCGCCCCGTCCACCCCCATGCTTATGCTCTGACTCTCTCTCAAAAATAAACATTAAAATTTTTTTTAAAAAATTACCTTTGTCAATCTCTGAGAAAATTCCATCTCTGTACATAAGTAACATGAATAATAGTTTATGGATCGATTCATTTACAAAAAAGAGCACCCTATTAAGGAATGTTTTGCTTTTATTTATTGATTTGAATTGCAACCTGAAACAAAGTGATTCACTCATAAAACTCAGTCTTTGAATATTTAACATTTATATAGGTTTGATTGGCAAAATATGATATCCTAAAGGTTCTTAAGTTTTCTCTTGCTAAAATGATAGATTATAAAAGTGGAATTTACATATAAAATATCTTAAACATATTTTACATATTTGCATATACATGACTTTCCTAATGTTATACCATGTTTATATTTCAAATACCAAATTTCTAACAATTGTGTTGTCTTAAAAACAAAAATAACCAATGTATATCAATAATTTACCTTTTCCTATCTTAAATATGAATATTAACTACAAATTAAATAATTCTAAGTGCTATTTCTAGTAGAGTACAGTACAAATAAACTGCCATTTGTTCCATTCAAAATCATTATAAAAAAATAAGACACAAAGTGAATCTCATTTTTAAACTTAAGATAATTACAAGAAACTCTTCAAGACATAGCATAGGTTTTAAAAGTATACATAAGCAGTAACAGTGACTTCATACAGACAAAGTCTGTTTTTATTCATTTCCACTACTATAAAAAAGGGAAAGATTACATAGCCATGCAACTATTTGAGGTTTAATAATAAATACCAGTATCTAAACATCATATTTCTGAGCATCTTGTATCAAAACCTGACCACATGTATATATTCTTTCCCCTGTAATTTTAAAAATATATTTCATTCTTAATACTTGTGCAGAGAATACAAAAGAATCTAAAAGCATAGTAATGGCAATATAGATCATAAAACCACACATAGTATGCACATGAATCTCAGAATCTACTCATATATGACTCTCCATATTTAATGTTTACCACAGAAAACTTATGACATCTTTACAGATGTTTTTTTGGATTTTATGAAAGGAAAAGTTAAGTCCAGATTTAATTAGTTAAAAATTAAAATTTGAAAATTATGCAAGAAATGTGGTTACAGTTCATTCAATATCTGACAATAAGACCCTCAATTTTCTGATTCACTAATCTCACTGTCTATTTCGTTTTGCAAACAATTATAATAGACTTAAGCCTTTGAGTTATACAATGTTCATATATGGATGCATACTATTACCTTTGGATATATAGTGTTCTATATATCTATTTTTATATAAGATATACCATCTGTGGTCTCACATCTATTCATGGGCACACACATAAACCAGCCAAGGTATCAATTCCTCTTTTGCTGAAGTGTGAAGTCTTTCCAATTCAGTCTTCATATGTGCATTATTGACTCTCCCTTTGGAAATCTAAACTTTGCAGGAAGAAGCAAAGTAGAAAGGAGAATACACTCTGACTTTGAACCTCTAGTTCATCATCACATGTTCTACACATGGCTACAATTTTTAAACCAGCCAGGATTTATATGGAAAATATTATCTCATGATATGGAAATATTATGTTTGAATAAGAGCACATTCAATACTTCATTCCATCCCAAACATTTCAGTCTAACCAGATGCATCAAAGCCCAGGGTGCAGGTTATTAAAGAGCTAGTAAGACGAGGAGTTTTAGAATTCTAAAAATTTCAAATTTCAGCTAGAGTTTGGAATTTGAATGAATGCATCAAAGAAAAAAAAAGAAAAAACATATCAGATATTTCAAAGGTTGTAACAAGTATTCATGCTTTTTAATAACAAAACTCATCTTTCAAAGAATTTAATATGGGTTAAAATGACTAAATAATATTAAGGGGCAACTGGGTGGCTCAATCTGTAAAACTTCTGGTTCTTGATTTCAGCTCAGGTTATAACCTCATATTTTGTGAGATTGGGCCCCATGTCAGGCTCTGTGCTGAAAAATAAGTAAATAAATACATAAAAAATAAAGTAAAATGATTAAATGATATTAAGAAAAATGCTTAGGTTTTCATTTCAATTTTGTTTACTGTTTACTTATTTTATAGTATTAATATTTTTTGCAGCATGTTTTCTTTGGACTGCTTTGTAAATATCAGAATTTGGTTTAAGGAGATCCAAAATTAATGAAATTTATTTTCAATTGAAAGGCTATAACTAAGAAAGCAACATGTATTTAAGGTATTATTTTCTAGAAAAATTCCTTCAAAACAAAGGATTATAATGACATTTTTAAATTATGTGTTTAATAAATATTTTAATTACCTGGCTAATCTAGATGTTGACTAAAATAAACACTTAAAATGTTCAGCCCCTATATGTAGAGTCCCTTGCACAGGTATGGATAGTGGTATCAGCAGCTAATGTGTATGTATAACTAGCTCATTATGGAACTTATGAAATCACAAAATTCAGAGAGAAACATTACTGAGTTTAAGAATTATTTTATCCAGGTTATTTGTTAAATTGTGTCTTCACTAATCTTGGAGTCCATGAACAAAACATTAGGACAAAATCATTGGTGGGCCAGAAGCTAACTAAATAGGATTTCTAGACAAACAGGTCTCTCTTTTCTTCTTCAGTGAAAGCCCCTTTGGTTTTATTTTATTTTCTTTATATCTTTTATCATTTGCAGTTCCATATAGAAGTCTGTTTGTAAAGCAACTTATGCTTAAAAACGAAAAGTTTGGCACCACTAAAATCCTTATAATTCATGCCCATATATTTTATAGGTGCTGCCCTTGAATACCAGACTAACATTGTGAATTGATTAAAAATAAAGAGCTCAGGGGCACCTGGATGGCTCAGTTAGTTAAGGGTCCAACTTTGGCCCAGATCATGATCTCGTGGTTTATGAGTTCAAGCCCTGCATCAGGCTCTGTGCTGACAGCTCAGAGCCTGGAGCCTGCTTCAGATTCTGTGTTACCCTCTCTCTTTGACCCTTCTCTGCTTGAATCTGTCTCTCTCTCTCATTCTCTCTCTCAAAAATAAATTAACATTAAAAATTTAAAAATAAAAAAAGGACTCATCAGATTGCCACTAGAATGCAGTCAAGAACCTCAAACTCCCTGCCCCAGACACAGTGTACCATTTCTGAAAACTCAGCTGAACACCATTTGGATACATAATTTTCCTGTGCCTTCTTCAAGCATTTTATAATATCCTTTGTTATTTTACTTGGAAATGCAATGAGGCCATTATCTCTAACATAACTGTAGTTCTAAACCCAGCCCTTTCCTCACATTGTACCAATTTTTATATTTTGTCAAGGAACAGCCATGCCAATATGTCAACAAACTATGATACATTGATATTAATACATTAATAAGAGTAATGAGCTTACAAAAGAAAATTAAAAAAATAAAATAACTCTGGGCTTGGCCTCTAGTTTTGAATGTGGACTTCAATATTTCCTAGGTGTGTGACCCCTAAAAAAGTCACTTAAGTTTTCTCTATCTAAATTTCTTTATCATTAATTTAGTGGTAAAACCAAACCAAGCTCAATGACTAGTAAAAATCTTTTTAAATTTTATTATTTTATTATTTTATTTTTGAGAGAGAGAGAGAGAAAAGAGAGAGAGAGAAAGAGAAAATCCCAAGCAGGCTCCATGCTCAACATGGAGCCCAACATGGGGCTGGATCTCATGACCCTGAGTTGAAATCAAGAGTCTTAACCCACTTAGCCACTCAGGTTCCCCAAAAAGCTTTTAAAAAAACTATAAAAACCAAAAATAGCTTATCAATTCCTTAGTAAGTACTCTTAGAATTTTTGTAATCATGCAGAACTATTTTATGCTTTTCTGTGTAAATTTATATGTGTATATATAATATATATTCCATATATCCATATATGTGTATATATTTGTGTGCATATGCATACACATATATTATACATATATATGATGTAAATATATGATAGTGTACTGATATTTCTATTTTAGGATAAAATATATAATGATAACTAAGAATTATTTAGATAAGACATTTGGAATAATGTGTATGAAAAGTTGTGACTTGACTTTACAATTCTCTGCTTTTCTGGATGCTTTGAAAAAAAATGTATGCTACAGAGCAAATATAGATGATGTGACGTAGCCTTACTTTTAAAACTTATTACACATTTCTGGAATTTTAAAGTGAATAAACCATATTTCAAAATTAATTATTTTGTATCTGCTGAAAAAATGGCCTGTTGTTTCCAGTCCACTAATAGCATAAGGAAAATAAATGGCTATTCTTGAGGTATGCTGGATTTTATTCTTACTACAATAAATTATTACAATGTTAAAATTAGACTAGAGCTGGTAAGGTAATTAACCTCTGCTTCTAAGTCACATGTACACAGTATAAATGAGCTCTTAACACCTATGAAGATACATTTGCCAAATAGGAAAACCTTCGTTCTTTGAGTATATACATCTCGGATGAAAATGTATAAATTGCTGGCCTGGTTTAGAAGGATAAATTGGTGCAAGAACTGAGTGAAAATTTGTCTCGTTAATTTTGTGGCTAACAGAAATGTGATTTTGCTGTTGAATTAGGACCAACTCTGTGAATTTTAAATTTTTTTACATGATAAAGTGAGAAGTCAATGAGAACATTCATCCATATACTGTAACATTTAGAGACAAGCTATCTTGAGATTTTCTCTCTTAGCTATGAGAATATTATTTCCTAACCTTAGGTAGAGATTACCTTTTATTATAGAACTTTAAGAATATCCATCATCTAGTCATCATAGAAAAATGAAATTGAGTTTTATAGGAGTAAATAGGTTTTGAAAAAGATTATATGTTAAATATGAGAATCTTTGTGTATTCACAGGAAATTTCTATAGCAATAACTATGAAACCTATCCAAGAACATAAACAGCCACATAAGGGCCCTAGTAGGAAGACTAAATGGGTAAATTCTGCACATTCTGTGCTGGTACTAGCAGAAAAGCCCAATTTTATACCTGGTGTTGATCAGTGCTGCTTAATATTTTTTTTGGTTGAAGACTCAGCTATGAGTAATAAAATCAACCAAAAATATATATCCCTGCAAGTGGTAGAAAATAGATTATTTGAGGGGTGCCTGGGTGGCTCAGTTGGTTGAGCATCCAACTTTGGCTCAGGTCATGATCTCATGGTTCGTGGGTTTGAGCCCCGCATTGGGCTCTGGGCTGACAGCCAGCTCAGAGCCTGGAACCTGCTTCAGATTCTGTCTCCCTCTCTCTCTGACCCTCCCCTGCTCACACTGTTTCTCTCTCTTTCAGAAATAAATAAAACATTAAAAAAATGTAAAAAATGAAAATAGATTATTTGAATTTTATATTCTTCTTTTCAAATGGGGAAAGTCATAAATGGAGAGAGAGCTTGCATCATGAAAAAAAATGCATATTAAGTCTACTGATCACATTAAAGACTAAGTATTTAAAAAACATCATCTCCTTTTAAATGTCATTCTGCTCTATTTTCCAGCTTGATACTTCCTTCCAAGATCTTCTACACTTTGTTCTATAAGAATATCCAGAGCTAGTCCTTTCATTTTATATTAACACAGTGTTTTAAATCTTCTGTTGCTATTCATCTCTTATATTTTCTCTTGTCCAAATAGATTTAGTTTTCTTTAGAACCTGATATTTTGTACTTTCTTTTTGCATTCTCAGTACTTCTCTGTTCCTTATATCAGCTCAATAAAACCCAATTAACTAGTCAGCACTCTTCATTATCATTTATTCAAAGCCTAGCTAAGTGCTGGTTACAATGATCACCGAAACTGAGTATAATATCGAGCTATTTCAGCTAACTCAAGCAAAGAGGGGATATAAGAGTGACAAGCATGTTTGCAAATAATTACAATAAAAGTGTGGTGAGGCTAATAGATATATAAGTGAGATCTTCAGGAGCCTGAGTTGCCTTAGTAGGTTGTGATGTTTGAAATCACATATATGGGATGCTACTGGATAGGAATGTTCATTAAGCTCTTTACATATATAAATTAGCAGAACAAGTAAATGAGCAGTTCAGATTATCTTTTAAAAAATCTGACTGGTATGAGAGAGAATTTAAACTGAGTAGTCAAATGAAAGTGTATCAAACAAAAAAGAAGTATGCTAAACGATCACATGAAAAGTAAAATAAAGGTATCTCAGTGTAATTCAGTTTTGGAGGGGAACCAGGAGGTTTGCAGCCTTTTATTTTATCATTCCTGAAGTACAGTCTTCTTTTCATGGTATCAGATGAAGGTCTAGCCATTACCCATGAGCTCAGCAGAAGGTTGAAGGAAGGAAAGAAAACAATGACAATTTCTGAAATTATACCCATTGCTTTCCTGTCCTCATTTCTTGGTTTAAACTTAGTCATATTACCACATCAATGTGCAAGGTTGCCTAAAAATAGTTCTTTATAGTGATAGCCATCCAGAAGATAAAATTTCCTTGGAACATTTCAGAAAAGTGGAATGAGGATAGCAGTTAAGATGGGGCTCGGTGTTCCATGATACTGATGAAATGGTACATGTGAAACAATGTGATACAAGTGAAATGGCAGAGCAAAGGGAAGTTTAACAAACAGAACTGGGGAGAGGGAGGGTCAAGAAGAGCTCTGCTGATATCACATTCAATGTGTTAGGCTGAACCAACACCCAGGACAGGACATTGGGAAGACTAGAAAACACTCTCTAACCACATCTAACCACATACAGATACATCTAAAATCAGCACAAGATTCACTGGCACCAGATGCTAAAGTATAACCTCACACATGCATTGGCTGTGCAGTAAGCTATTCTGATCCAGGGCAATTCTTAGGAAGCCAAGTTTAAAAATAAAGTACACTATTCCTGACAGTCTGGATGAGTGTGTGCATACCCAAGGCTGCACTCTCTCCAAAGTGATCACAGAGGAAATAGCTACACTATGAATCCTCGGTTGAACACAGACAAAAAGATAATCTCCTTGATCAGTGGCATTAGCTTCCATGCCACAGGTATGTCCACATGGTAAATATGTAACTGGCAAGGGGACGTAGGTGGAAACTTGACCAATAATTGACTTATGCTGGCCTAGGGGCAACACATAATTAACTTTGACTAAAGCTAAAAGCAAGGGGTAAAAATCAGCATGGGTGTTCGAGGTGGCACTCTGGAGGATAAATATATTTCACAAAATAAATTAAGCCAAATTAGTAAACAACTTAGCCAATGACCAAATAAATAGTAACAATGACATCAACCTCTAGGGGAGAGGAGGAGAAAAGTGTATCTAGAATGGCAACAATCTATTACCTAAAATGTCTAATTTTCAATAAATATTAAGAGTCTTGTTAAGAATGGAGAACATGTGACCCAGATAAACAACAGGTGAAATGTACTACTAAGCTTATCTGCCTTACAAGAAATTCTAAATAAAATTCTTCAGGCCAAACTCAAGTGATTCCAGATAATAAATTGTTTTGCTTTGTTTTTAACTTTTATTCATTTTTGAGAGATAGACAGGGACAGAGCTGTCAGCACAGAGCCTGACATGGGTCTCGAACCCTTGAATTGTGAGATCATGACCTGAGCTAAAGTTGGATGCTTAACTGACTGAGCCACCCAGACACCCCCAGATAGTAATTTGAATGCATGGGAAAGAGCAGAGATCCAGGAAAGAAACGTATATGGGTGATTTTAAATATAGCATAATTTCATATGTCTTCTCTTTTTCTTTTAATTTATACAAAAGCAAATGCATAAAACATTATGTACATAATATTGTATACAGAAGATTCCAGTAAAGGAAGAATGGATCAATTAAAAGACATGAGACCTACTTATAAGAAGCAAAAGCAAAATGACAGCTGTAAATTTAGCCACATAAACACAAGACATGTGAATGGATTAAATATCTAATTGAAGGTTGATTATCAATTTGGATTAAAAAATAAAATCCAACTGTACACCATCTGCAAGAGATATTCGATCCAAGGATACAAACAAAAAGGGTGAAAAGGGGACTTATCATGTCTTACTATGCAAGAAGCCTTCAATAGGCACAAGGTTATCTTACTGGTTAGCCTTTAAAAGATCATTTGTTGAAGAGGCTGTCCTTTCCTTATTGTATACTCTTGGTTTCTTAGTTGTAAATTAACTGATCACATATATGTGAGCTTATCTCTGGGCTCTCTATTCTGTTCCATTGAGCTATGTGTCTGTTTTTATGCCAATAGCATGCTGTTTTAATTACTATAGCTTTGTAATAAAGTTTAACTTTATTCAGATTTTTGTTTGTTTGTTTGTTTTTTAATTTCTGAGGGAGAGAGAGACAGTGTGAGCAGGGGAGGGTCAGAGAGAGAGGGATATACAGAATCTGAAACAGGCTGTCAGCACAGAGCCCGATGTGGGGCTTGAACCCACAAACCGTGAGATCATGGCCTGAGCCGAAGTCGGACTCTCAACGAACTGTGCCACCCAGGTGCCCCTAAGAGTTTTATTTTAATTCCAGTATAGATAACAGTGCTTTTCTTTTAATTTTCTTAAAATTCATTTTAATGTTTATTCATTTTTGAGAGAGAGACAGAGAGAGAAAGATAGAGAGCACAAGCAGGGGAGGGGTAGAGAGAGAGAGAAACACAGAAACCAAAGCAAGAGTCCAGGCTCTGAGCTGTCAGCACAGAGACCCATGCGAGGCTCAAACTAGTAAACTGGGAGATCATGACCTGAGCTAAAGTCAGATGCTTAACCTACTGAGCCACCCAGGTGCCCCGAAAACAGTATTATTTTAGTTTCAAGTGTATAATGTAGTGTCTCAACAATTCTATATATTACTCAGTACTCATCGTGATAAGTGTACTCTTTAATCCCCATCACCCATTTCACCCACTTCTCCTCTGGTAACAATCAGTTTGTACTTTAAAGAGTCTCTTTCTTGGTTTCTCTCTCTCTATATATATGTATCTTTTTTTTTTTTTTTTGTCCTTTGTTCATGTGTTTTGTTTCTTAAATTCCACATGAATTAAATCATATGGTATTTGTCTTTCTTTGACCTATTTCACTTAGCATTATACTCTCTAGCTCCGTGTTGTTATAAAAGACAAGACTTCATTCTTTTTTCTTTTCTTCTTTTCTTGTTTTGTCTTATCTTGTCTTGTCTTTTCTTTCCTTGAGAGAGAGAGTATCTTAAGTAGGCTCCATGCCAAGCTCCCAACCTGGGTCTCAATCTCATGAACCTGAGATCATGATCTGAGCCAAAATCAAGGGTCCCATGCTTGACAAACTGAGCTACCCAAGTGCCTGAAGATTTCATTCTTTTTTATGGCTAAATAATATCTCAGTGTGTGTGTGTGTATGTGTGTATCTTCTGTCTTTATATATTCATCTATTCATGGACACTTGGACTGCTACCATAATTTGGCTATTGTACATAATGCTGCTATAACCATAGGAGTGCATATGTTTGTTCAAATTTGTGCTTTTGTATTCTTTAGGTGAATATATACTAGTGTGATAGCATATTCTATTTTTAATTTTTTGAGGAGCCTTCTTACTGTTTTCTGGAGTGGTTATTGCTATAGCTGATATCAGAGACATTAATGCCTGTGCTCTTTTCTAGGATTTGTATAGTTTCTGGTCTCACATTTAGGGCTTTCAACCCTTTTGAATTTATTTTTGTGTTTGATGTAAGAAAGTGGTCCAGTTTCATTATTTTGCATGTTGTTGTCCAATTTTCCCATCATCATTTGTTGAAAAGATAGTTTTGTTTCCAGTGCATATCCTTGCCTCTTTTGTTAGAAATTAATTGACCATATAACTTTGGGTTTGTTTCTGGGCTTTCTATCCTGTTCTATTGATCTATGTTCATTTTTGTGCCAGTGCCATTCTGCTTTGATTACTACAGCTTTGCAGTATAACTTGCAATCTGGAATTGTGATACTTCCAGCTTTGTTTTTCTATTACCAGAGTATTTTGGTTATATGGAGTCTTTTGTAGTTCCATACAAATTTTAGGATTTTTTTCTCTATTCCTCTGAAAAAATGCCGTTGGAGTTCTGATTGAGATTGTACCAAGTCTTATATTGCTTTGGGTATTATGAGTATTTTAACAATATTAATTCTCCCAATCCATAAACATACAGTATCTATATATTTATTTGCATTATCTTCAATTTCTGGTATTAATAACTTCTAATTTTTAATACATAGGGTTTTTTTTGTTTTGCTGGTCATTTTATCCTAGGCATTTTATTATTTTTGATACAATTATAAATGGGATTTTTTTAAATACAGTAAACAAATGGGACTACATCAAAGAAATTATAAATGGGATTGGATTTTATATATAAAAAAAATTAACAAATAAGACTACAACAAAGTAGAAAGCAAAAGAAATCATCTGCACAGCAAAAGAAATAAGCAAAATGAAAAGGCAACCTACTAAATGAAACAAAATATTTGCCAATTGTATATCTGATAAGAGACTAATACCAAAAACATATAGAGAGCTCATACAATTCCACAGTAAATAATAGTTAAAAAAATTATAATAAAAGGACAGAGGATCTAAATAGACACTTATACAAAAAGACATACAGACTGCCAGCAGGCACATGAAAAGATGTTTAATGTCATTAATCATAAGGGAAATGCAAACCAGAACTACAATAAGCTATCAGCCTATACTGTTAGAATGGCTATTATCAATAAGCAAGAAATAACAAGCATTGTCAAAGATACAAAATAAAGGAACTCTTGTGTGCTGTTGGTGGGAATGTAAACTGGTGCAGCCACTGAGTTAAGCAGTATGGAGGGTCTTCAAAAATTAAAAAATTAGAACTACCATATGATCCAACAATTCTAATTCTGGGTATTTAGCTAAATAAAATGAAAAGAATAACTCTGAAAGAAATCTGCACCCTCATGTCTATTGTAGCATTACTTACAACAGCCAAGCTATAAAACAACCACTAATGGATGAAATAGTAAAGAAGATGTAGTGTATAAACAGACAGTGGAATATCATTCAGCCATAACAAAATTGAAATCTTGCTATTTTACAACCACATGAATGGGCCTCGTGGGTATTATGCTAAGTAAAATAAGCTAAGCAGAGAAAGAAAAACATCATGCAATCTTATTATATGTGGATTTTTTTAAATATGTGGAATCTTAAAAACAAACAAACGAACACAAGAAATAAATAAACACATAGATACAGAGAACAGATTGGTGGTTTCTGAAGGTGGGGATTGAAAGATAGAAGAAATTGATGAATTGAGGGGGTGGGGGGTTAGTTACATAATTTGACAAAGAAAACTTCAAGAAGTCAAGGAACCTATAAAAATTAGAAAGTAGAAGCACTAACAAAGACCTCTAAAATACATAAGCAAAATTGACAGCTTGAAGGAAGAAATAAACAATTCAACAGTACTAGTTGTAGATTTCAATACCTCACTTTCAATAATGGATAAAACTACAAGGAGAGAGAAAATCTGAACAACTGTATCCCTAACTGATATCTGGAGTACAGTCTTCTGAAGAAAGTTGTATACTCATTCCTCTTGAGCACTCATGGAACATTTTAACAGTGACAGCATCCACTTGCTGAAAACAAAACCACAATATATTTAAAAATATTTACATAATGTAAAGTTTATTGTTTACCACATAACAATAAAATCAGAAAGCAATATGGCGACTACGTGGCAAAATGGGCACCCTCCTATACTGTTGGTGGGATTGTAAACTGCTGCAGCCCCTCTGGAAAATAGTGTGGAGGTTCCTTGAAAAATTAACAATAGAACTTCCCTACGACCCAGCAATAGTACTGCTAGGAATTTACCCAAGGGATACAGGAGTGCTGATGCATAAGGGCACATGTACCCCGATGGCCAATAGCAGCACTCTCAACAATAACCAAACAATGGAAAGAGCCTCAATGTCCATCAACTGGTGAATGATGGATCAGAAGATGTGATTTATCTATACAATGGAATACTATGAGAAAGAATGAAATCTGGCCATTTGTAGCAACATGGATGGAACTTGAGGGTGTTATGCTAAGTGCAATAAATCAGACAGAGAAGGAGAAATACCACTTATAAGTGGAACAGGAGAAACTTAACAGAGAACCATGGGGGAGGGGAAGGGGGAAAATGGCTGGGGAGAGGGAGGGAGGCAAACCATGAGAGACTCTTGAATACTGAGAACAAACTGAGGGCTGATGGGGGTGGGGGAGAGGGGAAGAGCTGTGATGGGCATGGAGGAGGGCACTTGTTGGGATGAAACTGGGTGTTATATAGAAGTCAAGTTGACAATAAACTATAAAATAAAAAAATTAGAAATCAATAACAAAGATCATTGAGAAAATTAACAAATATAAGGAAAGTAAATAATGCAAATCTAAACAACCAGAAGGTCAAAGAAGAATCACAAACGCAATTAGAAAAATAATGAAGAACTTTGAGATGAATAAAAATTAAAGCACAACATATTAAAACTTCTACAACTCATTTAAGGCAGTGCTTAGAAGGAAATATATAGTTATAAACATCTCTTTTAAAAATATAGATCTCAAACCACTAATTTAATCTTCCACTATAAGAAGTTAGAAAATAAAAAAGCAAAGTATACTTAAGTAAAAAAAATGAAATAGTAAAGTTTGAAGCAGAAATAATTAAAATATAAGAAAATCAATACACAAAATCAAAGAAGCAAAAAGCCAGTTATTTTGATCAACATAATTGGCAAATACTAAAACCAGTAATGGAAGAAAGAGCATCATTGTTGAATTTATACAAGGCTTATATAAAAATACTATCAACAATATGCCAAAAAAAATGGGTCATGTAGATGATATGATCAAATTCTTAAAAGGATACAAACTTTCAAAAATGATTCAAAGAGAAAAAGAAAATATTTATAGAGATATCACATGTAAATAACGTGAATTAATAATTTTAAAACTTCCCCAAAATAAAGCCCAAGCCTAAAATGGCTTCATGGGCAAAATTTATCAAACATCTAATGAGTAATTAACACAAATTCTTATTTCATAAAATAGAACAGAAAGGAACACATCCTCCCATTCAATAAGGAAGCTCATTTCTCTGATAATGGAACCAGGAAAAGATATCACAAGAGAAGAAAACTGCAAACAGATATCTCTTGTGAATATAGATGTAAAAATCTTTAACAAAGTACCCACAAGCCAAACCCTGCAGTACAACAAATGAGCAAACAAACAAAAAAACAACCAAGCATTTACTAAGACAAAGTGAGATTGATCCTAGAAATGCCAGTTTGATTTAATAACTGAGAATTTATAAATATAGAACATATTAATAGAATAAGAGACAAAAGTCACATGGTAATCCCTGTAGACACAGGAAAAGAAATTGACAAAATTCCAA
The DNA here is from genome assembly GCF_008692635.1 of Crocuta crocuta. Classification (NCBI taxonomy): domain Eukaryota; kingdom Metazoa; phylum Chordata; class Mammalia; order Carnivora; family Hyaenidae; genus Crocuta; species Crocuta crocuta. Next base: position 194,881 of record NW_027528871.1, read on the forward strand.
ACCTTTCAATGATAAAATGATTAATGGTAGGAAGAGAAGACACCTTACTCAGCTTGATAAAGTGTATCTTTTACAATTAACATGATATTTAATATTTATAGACTGCTTTCATGCTAATATCAGGAAGAAGACAAAGATGTCCACTCTTGCTACTCCTATTTGATATTGCACTGTAAATTCTTGCCAAAATGATTAGGGGGAAAAAATAAAAAGAAAAGAAATGTCATCACAATTACAAAAGAAAAAGTAAAACTAATTCTATTTGAAGATCATATAATCGTGCAATTAAAAAATTCTAGGGAATCTACTAAAAAAACTATAAGAACTGATAAATGAGTTCAAAACAGTGGCAAGATATTAAATCTTATACAACAGATAATTACATTTCTAAGTACTAGCAATAAATAATTCAAAATGATATTAAGAAAACCATCCCACTTACATTTGCATCAAAAACACTTGAAAATGTTGGTGCACCTGGGTGGCTTAGTAGGTTCAGAATCTGACTCTTGATTTCAGCTCAGGCCATGATCTCTGGTTCGTGGGATAGAGCCCCCTGTATATTTCTGTGCTGAAAGTGTGGATCCTGCTTAGGATTATCTCTCTCTCTCTCTCAAGAATAAAAAATAAAATAAACTTTAAAAAATTGAGAATGTATTAAATAAAAGAGATATGACACTTGTAAACTAAAAATTAAAAAGCATTGTTGAAAGAAATTAAATGACTTAAATCGAAGGAAATATATGGGTATATACATAGGTCAGAAGACTTAATGTTATTAAGATGGCAATACTCTCAAAATTCATCTACAAATTGAAAACTATCCTGTCACAATTGTAGTTGGCTTTTTTCCTTGAAAATATCACCAAGTTGGTCCTAAATTCATATGGAGATATAAAGAACTCAGAATAGTAAGAAAAATCCTTATATAAATAGTCAAATGTCAGGCTTGCAGAGGCAAGATGGCGGAGAAGTAAGGAGCTCCGTACATTTCGCCTGCACCCATCTCTCATACAGAGAAGGCCTGAAGCCATAGGACCCTGAGCCGCAGGAGTTTGGGAAGAGAAAGAGACAGACTACACTGGGAAGGAAACCTCATAAGTGCGTCTGTGCGAACTGGGGAAGATAAAAGCGGGACGGGACCCGAGACACGGAGGGAGGGGAGGGAACCCGGCTTGCGTGCAGCTGCGGCAAGTGAGAAACCGGCGAGTGGTGGCGAGCTGCCGGGAGTGCAGGGGAACAGAGAGAAAAGCTGAGATTGCTCACAGAACCGTCCCTGGAGAAGAGAAAAAACCTCGGCTTGGAAGACCGTGTTTTTTAGCTCTGGCTGGGGTGCTGACTGTAAACTAGGTGCCCTGGTCCCAGAAGGCGCCAGGAAGAACTGAACTGCCACTACCGTGCGCCCTGCACCATCCATGGCGGCCGCCCAGTGAATCGGCAGCAACGCCTGTGGAGGCGGTCCCGGCGCGGGGTGACGCGGTGGCGGCAGTNCCGCTGAAGTGGTGGCGGCCCGCTGCTGCGACGTGGACTCTACAGACCTGAAGTTGCTAAGTTCCCCAAACACACTCGGGTTGTATCCCTGCTTGACCCCAGCGGATCTGAGGCTCCAATACTTCCCCCACCCCCAACTCAACCCCCAGGCAACAGGGAAGCAGCGACCTGCTGGACTGTTCAGGGCAGTATAACAAAGCCCAAGGACTGGGACCTGGAAACAGGCGGTGTGTGGGGCATAGAACTCAGCCCACCTTGGCTACATCCTCAGCACAGGGAGATTGGACCAAAGAAGTGATTTACAACGCTTGGTTGAGAAGGGACTGGGGCGAAGCCATTCTCCCCACAACCACCAAGGATGGGCCTCAGGGAGGCCCGCAGAAACAGTGGAGACAAGATCTGCCTACACCAAACCACGCCCATCCCCTCCAGATAGCTGATTTGTTGTTGTTGTAGCTGTTTTTACCTGAGCCTGGGTTGGTGCGTTTATTGGTTTTGTCTGTGCGTTTGTGTACCTGTGTTCCCTCTGTGGTTGTCTCTTTTCTTTTTCCAAGGCTGCCTCAGGAAACAAGCCAAACTACACATGGTGGAGAGTCCCAAATATCACTACCAGTAGGGAAAAAAAAATAACCAAATGCTCAACAAGAGAAACCAAGAGACACCATCCAAAGAACACTTCCTGAACAGATAGNAAGGAACTAGAGGCAGAGCAACAAGAGCACCCCAAACCCAGTGGAAGAAGAGAAATAGTAAAAATCAGAACAGAAGTAAACAACATAGAGACCAAAGAAACAAATGAACAGATCAATGAAACCAAGAGTTGGTTTTTTGAAAAAATAAACAAAAGTGACAAACCTCTACCTAGGCTTCTCAAAAAGAGGAGAGAGAGCACCTAAATAGACAAAATCATGAATGAAAATGGACTTCTTACAACCAACTCCTCAGAAATACAAGCAATTATCAGGAAATACTATGAAAAATTATATGCCAACAAATTGGACAACTTAGAAGAAATGGACAAATTCCTAAACACACACTCACTACCAAAATTCACACGGGAAGAGACAGAAAATCTGAACAAACCCATAACGAGTGAAGAAATGGAATCAGTGATCAAAAATCTCCCAACAAAAAAGAGCCCTGGACCTGATGGCTTCCCTGGGGAATTCTACCAGACATTTAAAACAGAATTAATCCCAATTCTTCTCAAGCTATTCCCAAAAAATAGAAATCGAAGGAAAACTCCCGGACTCATTTTATGAAGCCAGCATCACTCTGATTCCCAAGCCAGACAGATCCAGCAAAAGAAGAGTACAGGCCAATATCCTTGATGAATACGGATGCAAAAATCCTCAACAAGATCCTTGCAAATCGAATCCAGCAGCACATAAAAAGAATCATCCACCAAGATCAAGTGGGATTCATTCCTGGGTTACAGGGCTGGTTCAACATTTGCAACATTCGCAAATCAATTTGATACATCACATCAAAAAAAGAAAAGAGAGCTTTCCCCCTGAGATCAGGAACACGACAGGGATGTCCACTCTCACCGCTGTTGTTTAACATAGTGCTGGAAGTCCTAGCATCAGCCATCAGACAACAAAAGGAAATCTCCTACATTCTAGACTTCCTCTTCCTTACTTTGTGGAGTAGTAGTCAAATTTCCTCTTCAGGGTTAATCACCTCAGCCAACGCTATAACTCCCTTACTTCCCTGCTAATTCAAAGGCAATGAGGAGCTCAAAGTGGCTGAGTGAAAGTCTTAACTTATAATGCAATGGAATCTTGTTGTGTTTCCTGTTGGAAGCATTTCTCCCTCTAGAATATCATTAGGTTTACAGGAACATGGATGGACCACTGAATTTCATGAACATGGGCCCATTGTCACACTTGTCCCATAAAGCGAGTACCTCAACTAGAAGCAATGATGTATGGAATACTATGATAGTGGACAGATGGTAGTTTGGAGAGAAGCATTGTATGCATGGAAAGTATATTCATATCCAGAACACATGTCTATTCCGATAATGACAAAATGCTCCTCCTTCCAATAAAGGAAGCAGTTCCGTGTAATCAATCTGGCTAAGAATAACTTATTACCCCATTCCTGGTACCTATATCTATCTTACTCCATACAGAATGCTGTAAAAAAAAACAGCATACAGTAAATAGTTCATAAACAACAGAATTTTTTTTTCACAGTGTGGGAGGAGGACAGTCTAAGAACAAGGTGCTGGCAGATCCAGTGTCTTTAAGAGCTTTCTTCCTCATTAATAGATGGCTACCTTTTTACTCTGTCTTAATATTGCAGGAAGTACAAGGGAACTCTTTGGGGCCTCTTTCATATGGTCATTTTATTCTATTCATTGAGCTCCACTTTCATGACCTAATCACCCCAAAGATCTCACATCTGAATATCATCACATTGGTCTTAGTAGTTAAATTATAAATTTAGGAGAATGTAAACATTCAGTCTATAGCACAATACATGTCCAAGAGAAATGAAAACATATGTTCACACAAAAATTTCTATATGATTATTCATAGCAGAATCTCTCGACTATTACAGACTACAGATGGAAATAACCCAAATGTGCATCACTGATATCTGAGTAAACAAAATCTGGTTTATCCTTACGATGAAAGGATTCAAAAATAGAAAGGATTTTGAAATCATTATACTAAGTGAAATAAACTAATGATAAAAGATCACATTGTATCGCTCCACTTTCTAGAAATATCCAGAAGAGACAAATCTGTAGACAGAGAGATTAGTGGTTTCCTAGGGTTTATGAAGGTGGGAAAGGATGTAACTGGTAAAACATAGGGTTTCTTTTTGAAGTACAGTGTTCTAAACTTAGTTTCTAGCAATGGTTGCAAAATTCTGTGAAAATAATTTAAAAAATCATGTTGTATATTTGAAATGGGTCAATTTCATGTTGTGAACTATAGCTCAGTAAAGATGTTAAAACAAGCAGAAAAACTAGAGTTTATTATTGCAGAAGAAAAGTAGAAATAATCTTTAAGGGACAGTGAGTTTATTTGTCATAAGCACATTGTTCTGAGGGAAGATTTTACAGACAATATGATTATGGTTATGTTTTCTGCATTTTTGTCCTTTGGAGTCACTTTCATAATTCTGAGTGAATTTTATGATTCATTTTGGAGCAGTTGTTTTTTCCTTCAATCAGAAGCTTTTGAGTACTTGTTTTTCTCAAGCACGTGCTACACAGTGAGAGTACAGAAGGGAAGCATAGAGAATAGCTAATATACATGGTGTAGAAGATCAAACTTGAGCTGTAGACACACTTCTAGAAAGCCATTTACTTCTAACTGTAATAGTTGGTGGCTTTTTCATAAAGAGTGAAATACTGTGGTCTTCTGTAAAGTATCTGTTTGATAACATATTTTGTAATTATTATGGACAATCAGGTTAAAATTTATAAACATTGGTACTTAAATACAATTTTAATTTGTAAATACTCAAAATATTTATGAATATCCAAGATAAAAAGCAGGATAGACTATAATATATAGAAGAAACCTAAGAAATATTTATTTATAGTAGTGGAGTTCAGAAATCCGAAGTGGTTGTCATCATTTGGAAACATACAAAAAGCATCTGGCAAAGACCTGACCTTTGGGACAAGCTGCTCTGCTAGGTTCCTTTAATCTTGTAGGAAATCTTGCTTGCCTGCTCTTCTTTAATTTTGTTATTTTATCAATGAAATGCAGCTATTTGACAGATAATAGGAGTGGGAAGGCTATGAGCGTTGCACTCTTATTTTCCAATAGCCGATTTTTAACATAGTCCTATGAATTAGAATGTATTGATGACTGCACAGTCTCTTAGATGAGAAGATAAGTAGTTTTTTTGGAAATTGCAAAGGCAGGACAGGAAGGGGTGGTCTGAGGAAATGGTTCTTGTGGGAAAAAAAAACCCTACTGCATGTAAAATTATATAGGATCATTACTCCTGTTATTATCAGCAAATTAATCACCTCCATTTTCTCACATGTGAACTCAGAATAACAATATTCATCTAAAGAGACACTGTTGCAAGAACTTAAGGAATTAATATATGTAAAATTCTTATCCCTAAGCAACTATCAAGACCAGGTTCAAAAGAGATTTGAGGATGGACCTTGCAGTCGTTTCACCTTAGGGCAAACCCCATCATCTCCACTTCCTGGTGTTCACAAGTGTACATGGTCTCCTATCCTTGAGTGTTTATTGGACCCATTATTTGCTTATAATCAGTAGAATATGAAAAAAGTGATGGGACATAAGTGATTATATATATTTGATTATGTAGCATTCTTTTTGATGAAATCTCCATTTCCTTGCAGCCTTTCAAGAAGAAAATTAGTATGTATAAGCCCACATGTTGGAAACTGAAGGCCGCCTCTTGGAGCTAAGGGTGGCATCCAGAAGACAACCAGCAAGTAACAACATAAACACAGTGCAGGTCTGCAAGTAAATTCTTATTCATTTGAGCCACCAGATGAGAAACTGTCCTTAGCCAACATTTTGATTACAACTTTGCAGAGGAACTAGATATCTGAATAGGGGCTACTGCCATAACAAACACCTACAAATGTGGGACTGACTTTTGAAATTGGCAGTAGATGTGAGCTGGAAAAATTTTGAAGATTTTGATAGACAAAACTCACTCACTGTAGAAACCTGAACTTGGAGCCCACTACTGGTGAAAGCCAAGAAGGAAATAAAGAGCATACTATTGGAACAAGAAGGAATGAGGATCTTTATTACATAGTTGTGAAACTTAGCAACTTTATTGCCTATAATAAAGTGGAAAATAGAAAATGTGATAATGAGTTTGGTGACCTAGCTAAAGAGAAGCCCAGGCAGCATAGAGAAGATTTTTGCCCGGTTGCTTTATCCTACTTTTAGCAAAATTCAACAGACGTGAGATAAATTGCAGCAAGATGTGTTAAACAAGCACAATAACAACCAGAATGTAAAGACTTGGGACATTCTCACTCTTCCAATGGGAAAAGATGCTAAAATTTAAAAATGGCTTCTTAGCACTGTCAAGAAAGCATGTCTAGGAAAAAAAAGTGTGATAGTGTAAACTTTTTCTAAATCATAAGATTGAAAAGTGAGATTGAAAAGTTTTTTTTCTTCCAAGATTTTATTTGAATTCAAGTTACTTAATGTATTCTAGTATTGGTTTAAGGAGTAGAATTTAGTGATTCATCACTTACATGTAACACCCAGTTCTCATTATAATGTGTACTCTCCTTAATGCCCATCACCCATTTAGCTCATACCCCTACTCTTCTCCCCTCCAGCAACCATGAGTTTGTTCTCTGTAGTTAAGAATCTCTTATGGTTTGCCTTTCTTTCTGGCTTTTTTTCCCAAAGGATACAAAAATGCTGATTCAAAGGGGCACGTGTCCCCCAATGTTTATAGCATCACTATCAACAAATAGCCAAATTATGGAAAGAGCTCATGTGTCCATCAACTCATAAATGGATAAAGAATACGTGGTATATATATACACAATGGAATATTACTCAACCATCAAAAGAATGAAATCTTGCCATATGGAATGACATGGATAGAGCGAGAGTGTATTATGCTAAGCAAAATAAGTCAGTCAGAGAAAGAACAATACCATATGATTTCACTTATATGTGGAATTTTAGAAATAAAACTGATGAACATAGGGGAAGGGAATTAAATCTCTTCTTTTAAGAGATTGAGGATATGTGTCACAGAAGCTTTCAATCAAACCATAGTATATCTAGGAAAGAAAAGAAATGTCCCTCAACCATCTCAGGCTATTTCAAAATGACCTCTTAAAATGGATTTTATGTAAAAATAAAGAACCTGAGTTAATTCCATGAGAGATATGCAAATTTCTTGAGGAAAATATTTCAGCAGAAACATTGTCAATTGAGACTGGAAGGGTCAAAGTACAAACAGAAGGAGATGGTAAAATACCCCCAAATTCTATTGAAAAGAAGTAGATTGATATTACTATGTACCTGCAATCTCAATGTTGAGGTCTAGACTTTGAGAAGATGCTGTAATGGACTACAATTCTTGCTGGCACTTGGGAGAAAGACAACAAAAGTATTTTCTGTGTGGGACAGATGTGAGTCTTTGGAAGCTAGAGGGTGGGCTATGATAGACTATCTCATAGAGTGGCTGCCATAATCCAAGCTTTCCTGTGTTCAAGCTCTTGTGTGATCCCCAAGTGCCAGCAAGAGTTGTAGTCCAATACAGCATCTTCTCAAAGTCTAGACCTCATCATTGAGATTGCAGGGACTTAATAATATCAGTCTACTTCTTTTTAATAGAATTTGGGGGTGTTTGGCCATCTCCTTCTATTTGTACTTTGCCCATTTGAATATGGGCAAGGACTGTGACTTGGCTTCTAACCAGCATAATGTGTCAAAGGTGAAAGAACATCTCTGATTATGTGATTAATTTACATAAGGGAATATAGTACCTAATTTGCTGGAGTCTCTCATTCCCTTTCTTGCCCAATGAAACACAGACTTGTTGGAAGGCCCCACATGGCAAGGAAACAAGAGCAGCCTCTAGCTCATGATCAGAAAGAAATAAAGCTTTTATTTCTATAGCCTCAGGGAACTAAATGCCAAAAAACATGGAAGCAGATTTCTCTCCAATAGAGCATCTAGATGGTAACCCCAAAGACCAGCTAAATCATGCCCACAGAATCTCCAAGTTAATAATTTTAGACGCTTTGCCTACAGAAACTCTGAGTTAGTAAATTTGTTTTTTGAATCCATTAAACGTATGGTACTTTTTACTGCAGCAGTAGGAAACTAACACAGACTTAATAGAGGGTTGCCTGCTTAGGGCTGCTAGTCATGGGCTAGAGGAGAGCAGAGAACGGATTGAAGAGAAAGGAAAACTTCTGGATTTCTCTTTGTTAACATTCTATGACAATCTTTCAGGCATTTCTCCAGCAGGACGCTTCCCAGTGTTTTTGTAGTATAAATCTAGCCACTAGATTATTACCTAAACGATTGTTCCTTGCTCTTTTGTTCCAAAAGTAGAAAATCTGGAATGCTGAGCTATATTAACTTGCCCTTGTTGGAGGACAATTCGTAGAGGAGATGTTAAGAAAAGTTAAAACGACATTGAAGAGGGGAGAGAGAATTTAGAATTATAATCTTCTTAAAGTAGTTATTAGGTAAATAAAACAATTTAAGAAATTATATGTTCTAAGTTAGGAATTGCAGTGTTATTTTTTTCTAAAACTTTAAATGTATTAAAAATACTTGAAATAAATTAAAATAATTGAAAGGATGGGAGAATATTTTTCTATAAAATTCAGATATGTTTTATTTACAAAGCAAAACAAACTTTTCTTAACTTAATTTCCTATCTATATGTCCTTTACTTTGTTCCTAAGATTTCTTTTATACATATCTATAAATAATATCTGAACTCAGTTTTTACGATTGTATTTAGCCTAACATGTAATACAGCTGTTGCTTCCAAAATGTATGAATCAAATCACCCTCTCCCCCCACACATAGTGCAAGTCACCATAGTTATTCCAACAATTACAAAACTATCTTCTTTCCACTCTCAGTGCTTCCAGTCTTTCACCACATAGCATTTGTACTAATCATACTGATACTTTCCCCATCATTTTATTGAAGTAAAAACATAAATTGTAGGTGTAGATATTGGTATATTTTTTGGAATGTACGTATTCATAGAGCCACTATCCACAACAAGAAATAGAATATAGGGATACCTAAGTGAATCAGTCAGTTAAGCATGACACTTGATTTCAGCTCAGGTCATGATCTCACAGTTGGTGAGTTTGAATCCCAGGTAGGGTTCTACACACAACCTTCCTGAGATTTTCCTTCTCTCTCTGCCCTTCCTCCACTCACAGCCTCCCTGTCTCTCTCAAAATAAGTAAACTTAAAAGAAATAGAGTATAGCAGGACCACAGAAATAGTTAATGTCACAACCAAAAGATCACCCATGTCTATCAGCAAAAGTTAATTTTGTCTTTGTTTGAACTTTGCATAAATGTAAACAACAGTGTAATTTTGTGTCTGGTTTGCTTCTGTCAATATATGTTTGTGAGAGTCATCCAAATGTGTTGTGTGTACTTCTAGAATACTTCATTTTCATTGTGTTAATTATAGCAAAATCTAGGTATCCACTTTCTGTTGATGGGCATTTTTAGGAAGTTTCTTGGTAGGGGCTAATTATGGATGGAGCTATTTTGAATACTCCTGAATATGTCCACTAGTGTATTGATGTGCTCATTTCTGTTGATGGTAACCTATGAGTAGCATTTTACAAAGGTATAGATTATACAAATGAACAGTTTTAATGGATACTGGTGTCTTTACATACTGACTGTACCAATTTACAATCCCATATACTATGTTTCTTACTATATAGGTCAAGCCACATTCACTGGAATTTTCATCTTCTTGATGTCTAATACAACTCTTTTGTAAGTTTATCAAACATTTGGGTATATCAGAATATTTAAGTTGTTTGAGAATTGTTATCTATTTCAGAATTCTATTGTCTGGAAGACTTTTTAAATTCCTTTGTATTTAAAAATTTTCTTAATGTTTATGTTTAAAAGACTGAGAGACAGAGCATGAGCAGGGGAGGGGCAGAGAGAGAGGGAGACACAGAATCCCAAGCAGGCTCCATGTTCTGAGATTTCAGCACAGAGCCGGACACGGGGCTTTAACCCAAGAACTGCGAGATCATGAACTGAGCCCAAGTGGGACACTTAATTGACTGAGCCACCCAGGTGCCCCAAGACTTTATTTCAAAATTAGAAAAAAAGAGCAATCTTCTTAGCTCCCAAGTCATGTATTCTTCAACTCTCATTTTTTTTTTTTAAGTAATAAAACGGGGCTCCTGGGTGGCTCAGCTGGTTGAGTGTCAGACTTCAGCTCAAGTCATGATCTCTTGCTTCTTGGGTTCAAGCCCCACGTCGGTCTCTATGCTGACAGCTAGCTCAGAGCCTGGAGCCTGTTTCGGATTCTGTGTCTCCCTCTCTCTGACCGTCCCCTACTCATGCTGTCTCTCTCTTTCTCTCTCTCAGAAATAAATAAAACATGGTAAACATTTCTTCTTGGAATAACACCCATGGACCTTAACATGGCCTCCATAAAGTAATCTCTTTTCTTCAATTCTGCCGCACCCACATTGTATTTACTGAAGCTTTCAAGTTACATCAAGTTTCTTTCTTGCACTTGTTATTACTTTTTATTTACTATGGAATCTTTGTTCTTGTTATTTTAATTTTCTGATTATTGGGGGTCTCAGTAATTATGTTTCTGCCCAATTGTCATGTAACAAGAGATGCTCTACCTGATGAAACTAACATTTCTTGACTTTGGTTTTGCTGATAGTCATTAACATTTTAATTTCTTCAGTTCATTTATCACTATCTGAAATTATCTCAATTTCTCTCTTCCACGTCATACCAACAGCATCTACATATGTATTAGGCAAATAACATTTGGTACATTTTTAATAAGTAAATGAAAAATGTATAACTAAAAACTTTTAGTGAGTTATTTTGCAGCTGACCTATATTTTAGTTGCTACATTCTTAAAAAACAAATTCAAAAACAAAAACAAAAACAAAAAACAGAAAAACTTGATTGGTTAAACTTCTGGAATATTTATGATTAATGATTAACTTAGAGGATTTAGGCCTGGTAAATCTTCTGTCACAGTTGAAGTAGTGACTAAAGAAAGCAGTACTATGGAAGTGAGCCATGTCTCATATAAGTATCTACATTTGCAAAGTTAATTAAGGAAAGCACAAAATGATATACCCTAAAGGTGGAGAAGTGGTGTCACAATGCTTCCAATCATATCTTCTTTATTAATTGTCTCTGAGATCTTGGAAAACATATTTCATTTTTCTTTACGTGTCTGATGGAGTGATTATTCATGCCCTTTTTCTGAAAGTTTTAGTTCTGAAATTTAGTTCTGATATTTCATAACTCTAAGTAGTCATGTGTCAAATTCATCTTGCAAAAAATGCTGGAAAATTAATGCAAAGGAGAATTTTGTATCAATTATTTAGATCCATTTACCATATTTCCATACTTTTCCCTTTGGTGAATATATATAGTACTGAAATAATCTATGCTTTATCAGCTCTAAGTAGTACCTACCTTAGGTATCAAAATATGGTTGTGTTAAACCAATGACAAACCACACAGCTTGGCAGTCTCTGGTATTCAGCAAGGAGAGTGTAAATACTAAATACGTGTGGATCTCATGGCTGGGTATAGAAATGCCTGTGGAATGAATAAAACAGCAGATGAAAACTGCAGATGAAAACAGCAGATGAAAACTCTCGATGGTACGAGGAGATTGGAAAGTAAAATACATTTTTATAAATAGACTTTCAGCCAACTAAACTAGTATCCTTGAAAATGAAAGATAATGTCTCTTTCTTTTTTCTTTTCTTCTTTCTTTCAGGTCATGAACCAAGGGTCATGGTATCCAGCTTCCTGTCAGGCTTCACCCTAAGCATGAAGCCTGCCTAAGACTCTCTCTATATAGTTATATAGCTATAACTGTAACTATATAGAACTATGTAACTATAACTATACATATATATTTATGTATTTATATTATATATTTATACTAGCACTATAATGTACTTCAACTCTAACATAACATTGCCCCTGCTAAGAACCAATTCATCTTCCCTACTCCAGTGATCTTCCCTAGGAGCACATTAGTGACTTGTCATCTGTGCATTTCTTTCTTGGAACACTGGATCATACATTCACTTTCCTTCCATCTATATCATAGCCTCTTCATTCTGTTTTTCCTGTGTGTTTCATTCAAATTATACCATGTACCACTTGTGCTTGTTCTTTCCATGAATCTATCAGAAAGAGCTCTTACTAGAGATCATGTTGAAAGTAAGCCTTATCTTTAGAGATTTCCCAGTTCTCAAGTGCTGCCTTTGAGTGAGGTATCAATCCCTGCTCCAGATTTATATCTGAGCGATTTGTTGTTATAATAACTGAATACCCAAGGTACAATATTTGTCAACCAGTGTATGCCACTTTTGTCCAGTTGTTTCAGAACATGGAGGTACATTAAGGATTATATTTCTTTCCAGCTATATCATCTAAAGTTATGTGTTCATTTATTCTTTATAGAAATAAAATAGATATGTTTAGATAAATTGGTCAAATATTATTTCCATAATATCATAAATATTTAAAGTAGAAATGGTTTTTGATTTTTGATTGCTTAATTAATATATCTAAATAGATCAATCTAGCTAACATGCACATTGTATTCAATTTAATATGTATATATGTATGTATATACACACTTATTAATGGGTATACCTATATCATACGTTGTAAACATGCCCTTATGTGTTTGATTTATAAACATACTACTCTATTAATCAGAAAGTTACATTTTGATTGTGATTTTTAAAAAAAAGTGAAGTAACTGAGAATTGAAACTAGCGTAAGTAGCTCTCTCCTATGTGAAGCAACACTGGGAGCTGACATACTTCCCCATCTCTATGGTAAACAGTTTGGATACAAGAAAAATGAAATTAGCTGCTTTGTCTAAGACATAGCTTTTCCTAGAAATAAGATTCAATTCAAGTGTTAATATCATAGGGCTGCCGTAACAAACTGCCACAAATTGGTTGGCTTAAAACAATAGACATTTATTATCTCAAAGTTTTGGAGATTAGAAATGCAAAATCAAACAAAGCCATCCTTCCTCTGAAGGTGGTATGTAAAGTTCCTTTCTTGAGTGTCTATTCTTCTGTGAATTGTTGGAAATTCATGGTGTTCCTTGGTTTGAAGATGCTAGTTTTAAGAACTGGGGCACCTGGTGGCTCAGTTGGTTAAGCATCAACTATTGATTTCCACTCAGGTCATGATCCCAGGGTTATGGGATCAAACCTCAAGTCTAGCTCTGTGCTGAAACTGCTTAAGATTCTCTCTCTCTCTCTGAGGTACCTGGGTGGCTCGGTTAGTTAAGTGTCTGGCTTCGGCTCACATCATGATCCCATGGTTTGTGGGTTTGAGCCCTGCATCAGGCTCTGTGGAGGCAGCTTGGAGCCTGGAGTCTGCTTCAGATTCTGTGTCTTCCTCTCTCTATTTGCCCTTTCCCCACTTGAACTCTGTCTCTCTCTCTCTCAAAAATAAACATTAAAAAATATTTTTTTAAAGATTATCTCTCTCTCCCTCTGCTCCCCCCCCACATTCTCTCTTTCTGAAAAACAAAACAAAACAAAACAAAAAACAAAAAAACTCCAATTTCTGCCTCTAGTTTACACACAATATTTTCTCTGAGTGTCTGTGTCTTTATTCTGTTCTCTCTTTTTACAGGAACATTGGATTAAGGCCTACCTTATTCCTGTATAATCCTATCTTAATTAATTGTACTTGCAGAGACCCTATTTCCTAATAAATAACATTGACAGGTACTGGATGTTAGAATTTCAATACAACTTTTTATTTATTATTTTTTAAATTTCTCTTAATGTTTATTTATTTTTGAGACAGAGAGAGAGACAGAGTGTGAGCAGGGTAAGTGGAGAGAGAGACACACACACAGGCTCCAGGCTCTGAACTATCAACACAGAGCCCAATGTGGGGCTCAAACCCATGAACCATGAGATCATTACCAGAGCCAAGTTGCACACTTCAACTGAGCCACTTAGGCAAGCCTTCAATACAACTTTTTAGGGGATACAATGAACTCACATTAATCCACTAAACAGCTTGCTTATCAAGAGTAACAGTTTGCTAGTCAGAACTTGCTTCATGCTCCTCTCTATGCTTTGTGTTATAAACCAAAGCTATGATGTTATAAACTATCCACCTATAATAATTTCTCAGCTTTTGGAAGACCTATCTCAAAATCTCCTGGCTCTAAATCTTTAGAGCCCTAAAACTCTAAAATCATGCTGCCCTAATTTTCCATTTTGACACCCTATTAGGGGAGTCAATTTGATATCCTATTTTACTATTGTCAGTTTAACAAACTGTATTTTGTTTGATCATTTTGTTTGATTAACATACTATGGTATTGCCTTTTAGGAATTAAACAGTCAACACATATAGATGTCCCTGGATGTGTTTTGCTGATTCAAGGCTTTTTCTTCACTCTGTCACCAAAGCTATTATGACACAAACTTCGTATAATCTCTTTCAGATCCCCACCCTGCAAAACCTGATTTAAAATCAACCATCACAGGCCCTAGAACCTTGTAAAACAACCTTCCTTTCATTTTCCACTTTGAGATAATATTATAACTCTGTTATACTATGCAATAGTGTGTAAAGTATGTATAGTATGCAATGCAGAGCTCTCCCTTACTGTAGTAAATAAAATAAAGTTTTATATAAACTTAATATTTTAAAACTATATAAAATGATAAGAATTTGAAAGTCATCTTGAAAAGTTCATGAACAGGAGATAGGTGGACATTTTTTACATATTTGCATATGCAATTTTTCACATGCGATAAAAATTTAAAAATATATAGACATTAAGCAACAGCAAGAAATATCAAAAATTAATCTGATTTCCTACTTTTACAGATCTGTTATGTCAAACACATAAGGAGAAATTAAGCCTCTTTTCCAAGGTCTCAAATAATTAATGAAGAAGATATGATTGCCAGCAATTTGATACAGCTTCCTCATTCTTTTCATAGATCATCTCTTGGTAAATTGGGAATAGTCATGCACTGTGTGTTAAGGCAAAACATGTCTTAAACTTGGAATCTTCAAAATTATTAATATCATTACATCTATATAAAGTAGTAAAATAAAGGACTTTCTGATTACCCAAATCTTTAAAAGGACCCATAACAACTATTTCTTTCACAATTACCTTTCACTTCTTCTCCCCACAGTCAGAATATCACCAGCTCCTAGAAGTGATATGGGAATATGTGACTAGGTGAAACAAAAGACTGATCTTTCTTTTCTTTCTCTTTCTTTCTTTCTTTCTTTCTTTCTTTCTTTCTTTCTTTCTCTCTCTCTCTTCCTTCCTTCCTTCCTTCCTTCCTTCCTTCCTTCCTCCCTCCCTCCCTCCCTCCCTTCCTTCCTTTCTTTCTTTCCTATTTTTTTTAGTAGGCTTCACACCCAGTGTGGAGTCTAATGTGGGCTTGAACTCATGACCCTGAGATCAAGACTTGAACTGAGATCAAGAGTTGGATGCCTAACCAATTGAACCACCCAGGTGCCCCCAGATCAATTTCTAACTGAAATTTAGTCTTTATCTACTTCCTTTGTGCCAAGTAGAACTGTTCTTTGTTTCTTGTATCCATGCCGTCCCTTTCATATAAATTGCTTACATCTTGAACCTGTCAAGCAGTAAAAGAAAAGCTTAATCTGTTTTCCTTGAGAGTGTTTTCCTACTGAAATGATTGGATAGCATGCTAGTTAGGATTCTCCAGAGAAACAGAATTAATAGCGTGATCTACAGGGTACATCTGAATGAGCAAGCTGGGGGCACAGCAGAGGTGATGGTTAAATTCCACTCAAAGTCCAGAGGTCAAAATCAGAAGAGCCAATGTTATGATTCTCATGTGAAGGCATGTAGCCTCATACCCAAGAAAAGCTGATGTTTCGGTTGAAGTTCTGAGACAGAAAAAACACTGATGTTCCAGTTCAGAGGCAGCAGTGAGACAGGAACAACTTTCTCTTACTAAAGGGATGATCCGCCATTCTTTTTTATTCAGACCTATAACTGATTGGATAAGAACCATCTAACTTAAGGAAGGAAATTTACTTTACTCAATCTATGATTTAAAATGTTAATCTCATTTGGGTCACCTGGGTGGCTCAGTTAGGTAAGCATCTGACGCCTGATTTCTGCTCAGGCCATGTCAGGCTCTGTGCTGATCACTCTGGAGCATGCTTGGGATTCTTTTTCCATCTTTCTCTGCCCCTCTCCTGATCTCTAAATAAATAAATAAACTTAAATTAAAAAAAAATGTTAATCTCATTCAAAACCACCATCACAGAAACATCCAGAATAACATTTGGCCAAATATCTAGGCACCCCATGGCCCAGTCAATTTGGCTTATAAAATTAACTATTGGGGATGGCATATCCTCAGTTGATTTTATTCTGAGATTTCCCAATGGCTTTGACAGCCATATCTTTGTTTTGATTTGTGCGTAAAGGCAAAATTAGATTGCTGTTTTGTTAAAGATTTACTCAGTCTTACCATTTCCCTTTGGGGCTGAAAAGCAGTTGCCTCTTGGAAGGCTGCATTTTCTGAATTTATGGACTCTTTCTCTTCTCTTTTATTCCTGTTTCCAAGATGACTAACAGCAAATGAAGCAACAGCAAGGAACAGAACCTATATTCTCACTTCCAACTCTATGTTCTAGTGCTACAAGTCTATTGAGTAGATGATATGTGTGCCACGTATCTGCAGAATTACATGTACCACTATTATTATTTCCATTATTTCAAAATTCGATAACAATTTATTTGGTTTCATCTACTTGAATATCAAGCCAAGTGAAGTGACTTTGGGTTTGTTAAGTCAACACGATACAACCTTCAATTTCTTTACCGGTGGGAATAAGATATGTTTATTCCTCACTCACATTACATGTCTTATGCAAGCCATCTGATGCTGTGACCATGTCTTCTCACCCTGAGACCAAAGCTAACAGAGCTATGTCATAGAGAGCATGGAGACTCACGATGCATTAAAGAATAAAGTGGCAAATTTTACAGTTTCTTAGTGCTTCTATCTAGAAGTGAAATGTGTCACTTCTCATATTATTTTTCATTTCTCCTATTTTTTTACTATCTATATACTTAAATTTTTTCTTAATATTTATTTATTCTTGAGAGAGAAAGACAGAGCACAAGCAGGGAGAGGCAGAGAGAGAGGGGGGGACACAGAATCCTAAGCAGGCTCCAGTCTCTGAACTCTCAGCACAGAGCTCAACATGGGACTCAAATTCACAAACTGTGAGATTATAACCTGAGCTGAAGTCAGATGCTTAACCGATTGAGCAACCCAGGCACCCCTATATACATATTCTTTTAAGTTTATTTATTTATTTATTTAGAGAGAAAGAGAGAGCAGGGGAAGGACAGAGAGAGAGAAGGAGGCAGAAAATTCCAAGCAGGATCCTCAGTGTCAGCACAGAGCCTGACATGGGGCTGGATCCAACAAACTGAGATATCATAACCTGAGCCAGGATCAAGAGTTGGCACTAACTGACTGGTCACCCAGGGGCCCCTATATATTTTTTAATCAAGGTGAGACTCATAACCTTGTCTACCTACTAATACTGCTAATAAGTACAATTTTGATGATTGTCTAAAAGACAGGAATATCAGAATATATGTGAATTTCTTTATTGGCTACCAAAATAATTTTAGTAATTTATTGAAATCTTCCTTTCCCATAATATCACCAGTTGCCTTCAACAAAGTAAAACTGGGACTGTCACACAGTAGTTTTCAAACTCTAGGACTTGACTCCTCTGTCAGCAACAAAATCGGTTACTTAATTGTGTCCCAGGAGGATTTTTGAACGAAAAACTTGATAGACTAGAAAAGACCAAAACAGAATAAATTGGAGTTCATCCCAGTCAAACAAAAGTATTTTTTGTAAAAAAAAAAAAAAAAGTAATAAGAATTCTTATTTTTATGTAAGAAAAAGAATACTTCCATATATAAATAAGGAGATAGACTACATACAGGCACATATAGATTAGTCCAAATATACATTTATTTTATTATTAAAATGTAAAACTATAATGCACATACAAACTATAGTTCAGTGAAAAATGTTTAAAATCACAATTTCAGTGTATGCATTGAGACTGTGGCAGCCAAGGGTCTTATACTTTATTACACAGTTTTAGACAAGCTTATATACTGCACTGACATTTTACAAAGCTCTTTCACATATAGTTCATTTCACAGTTAAATATGCACAGTTATCTACAAAATGCAAAACTAAGTCTAAGCAATATGGTGACTTGACCAAGGGCATATCTTGCAAATGGCAGGGTGATGTCCCATCACAAATATGGTTTTATTTATTTATTTAACATTTATTATTTATTTTTGAGAGACAGAGTAATACAGAGCATGAGCTGGGGAGGGGCAGAGAGAGAAGGAGACACAGAATCTGAAACAGTCTCTAGGCTCTGAGCAAGCTGTCAGCACAGAACCTGACGCAGGGCTCAAACCCATGAACCTTGAGATCATGACCTGAGCTGAAGTTGGTTGCTCAACCAACTGAGCCACTCAGGTGCCCCACAATTATGGTTTTAAAACCCATTCTTTCTGCGACCCAATCACACTGCCAAAATCATTAGGACCTATTTTGGAATTTATTCTCCTTCCTGGATTCTAAGATTATCCCTTTATATTATTTACATATTGGAAATAATTATTTAACTTAGAATAGATTTAATTACTTAAAATATATACTCTGAGCCAAGCCAGTACTTTATTATGTCTCTTAACGTTGGAAGACAAATAAAATAGAAAATTACTGTCTTTTAAGCTGCAGAATTCTTTAGGTGGTTACAACTATTTGATATTAAGGACTTTGTTAGGCACTGGTATACAACCATAAATGATATACCTACCCTGAAGAAGGTTGAAGGGGATAAAGATATGCAAAAACAAAAGACAATACAATGTAAAAGCACTGTTGTAGAAATATTGACAGAATTCTGGAGAACATGGAGGATATAAGTTCTACCTGCAATCTCATGAGATATTTAGTAATGATAAGTTTGGCAAGGAAATTTGAATTAAACCTTTGATAAATAACCAGAAAGACATATTAAGAGGGATTGAGAAGGTAGGAAAGACATACCAGTTTGAAAGAATAATTCATTCTCTTAGTAAACATTTATTTAAAACTACTTATGTGCCAGTAGATAAAACATTAGGCATTTAGCATACAGAGATTAAAATAATGTACTTCTTATTTTCAAAGAGCTTATATTTACATAGAAAAAAGTCAATGCAATTCAAACAGTTGTTATGACGGAGACTTCAAAGAAAGAAAGGAACTGGTGATTTTAAAGGGTCTTTTTATGAATATTCTGAAAACCACTATAATATGGTGTTTAAGATTATGAACCATGTAACCAAATTTCTTAGATTCAAATTTTGAATCTGTGCAAGATTCTTTGAAGCTGTTCAAGAACAAGTTACTTTACCTTTCTGTACTTTAGTTTTCCTGTATAAAATAAATATCACAGTAGAACTTATGTTGTTTCTATTGGGATTTAAAAATGTATGTGTGTGTGTGTGCATTCTTTGCTTACCATTTATAAACACTATATAAGTAATTTCTATAATTATTATATGTTCAAACAATAAACTTTTGGTTTTGTTTTTACATTTCTTCATTTTTTTCCCAACACTTTCCTATGGCAAAGGGCCATATAGTACTGAAGAAATATTAGGAAGGGGATGACTTGGTTCATTAAAACTAATTTTTCTAACCATTCATTTCTTGCTTCTTATTTCCCCTAACTTCTATGTCTTTATTTTCTGAATGAATAGTTGATTGGATATCAAATAAAAAATAACAAAGTAAAAATATTTAGTTGACCTAATTGTGTGGATGTGAGTCTAAATACAAAAATGCCAGTACATTATTTCAAAACGCAACTTGTAAGACAAATATTGCTAATTGATCTTTTAACTTCTAGAAAGTTTTGGTTTTATTGTGTTAGATAATATCATATTTTTATTACATATAGTTTATAGTCACTTCATTGATATAATAAGAAGTTGTATATTCTGAACTTGGATGCCATAATTTTCATTACCATTTTGCAGTAGCAATCACACTAACCCAATAGCTAGTATAGTAATTGGTTCCAACTTGAGTTTATGCAAACTCAGAACTTTCTTTGGTTATGGCATATACTTATGGTAATAGACCTTATTTTCAATGCACTTTCTAGCCTATAAAACAATGTTATTTGCATTACATCATTTTATTTGTCTCGTAACAATTCTATGCAGTGTTTCTTGTCTATTCAAAAGGACAGTAAGCTTTTCCACCGAATATTTGAAAAAATTGCCACCAGCTCATTGTGGAAGAAAATAATCATAAATGTACTAGTCTACACAATTAATGGCAAATGTGAATTATTTTGTTGTTAAACTTACCTTGTTGGTCTATGTTAGAAAGAAGTGTTTTGATGCAAATAAGTTAAAAATTTTGACACAAAAAGTGGAAGATAAAACTTATTAAGAGAAGATAAAATAATTACAAGGACAAAAAAGTAGATATAGATCTTTGTGAACATCACAGCACTATTGTGAGGAAACAGAATCCTGCCAAGGGGATGATCCTATTCCATTTCCTTTGCAAACTTACAATATAGTAGAGATAAGTTCAACTAACTTTTGTGGCTGGAAAAATTATCTTTCTAATGTTTATTTGTTTATTTAGAGAGACAGAGAGACACAGAGAGAGAGAGCGAGCAAGAGAGAATGAGCACAAGTGGAGGGGGGGGTCAGAGAGAGAGGGAGAGAAAGAATCCAAAGCAGGTGCCATGCGCAGTACACAGCTTGACATAAAACCATGAGATCATGACCTGAGCCAAAGAGCCAGATGCTCAATTGACTGAAACACCCAGAGGAAGCTGGAGAAATTCTTAATAAAGAAATGTGGACTCATAAAATAGAAATAATCTGAAATGAACATATGAGATAATTCAAAATCTTTTTAGGCAAAATGAAATCTAATTGTCAGTTGGGTTACCAAGTCAGCAGATGTTAGCAAAATATTGAAATAAACATAGGAACTTCAGATAGTCCAGTTTCTGACTATGATTTCTAATTGAAAATTAATATATTTCTGTTTACATTTTCCCTATGTGAAATTTAGATATTGTGAAGCAAATTTTATATACTAAGAGGGATATCTAGGTCATGCAAGCAGATATCAACATTTTAGAAATCAACAATATAATAGAGATACAATATAATACAAATAATATCTATCTAGCATAGATACTGTCAAGCTTCATCAGGCTATTGGTTATATAATTATACTACTTTAGTCAGTAGTAATAAAATGATAAATCATATTACTCTAGTTTTACAGATGTGTGAGTCATTTATTATATTTTTATATGAAATGCCATAATTATTAAGTGTTCGAGGCAAGACCTCAAATTACTCTTCAAATTCAAACTATTATCTCCTACATGCAGTGATCTTATGTAAGAAAGTCAATGGAGAATAATATAAGACTTGAGAGATAAAAAGTAGTCTCTAAGTCATAGGACCCAATCCTTAAAATTTAGAGATAAAGAAACAAAAGTTTATCAAGTTTGAGAGAGTTGTTTAATAACGGAAGCAGGACATAATCTTACATCTCCTAATATAATATCTACTAAATACAATTTTATATTTACAGATTGGTATATAAAGATATCAATTAATAAAACTAAATTCATTAAAAGTAAATCTAAACTGACTTGTAGAGGCACCTGGGTGGCTCAGTAGGTTAAGCATCTGACTCTTAATATTGAGTCCCACATCAGGCTCTACACTGACAGCATGATGTCTGCTTGGAATTCTCTCTGCTTGTCTTTCTGCCCCTCTCTTACTCATGCTCTCTTTCTCTCTGTCTCTCTCAAAATAAATAAAAATCTTTAAAAAATAAAAATAAGGGGTAACTGGGTGGTTCAGTTGGTTAAGTGTGTGACAGTTGTTTTTTTTTTTAATGTTTATTTATTTTTTGGAGACGGAGAGAGAGAGGGTAGGGAGACAGATGGGGGTGACAGAGAATTTGAAAGCAGGCTCTAGGCTCTGTGACACCGGACTTGAACTCGGAAACTATGAGATTCTGACCTGAGCTAAAGTCAGACACTTAATCAACTGAGCTACCCAGATGCCCTATCATGTGTTTTAATTTAGGCTAGAGCTAGGGTTTGCATATTAAAGATCTCAACTCCAACTCTCCACTCTTTCTGTAAATGGCATTTTGGGGTGCCTGGGTGGCTCAGTCGGTTAACCAACTTCAGTTCAGGTCATGATCTCATGGTTTGTGGGTTCGAGCCCCACGTCGGGCTCTGTGCTGACAGCCAGCTCAGAGCCTGGAGCCTGTTTCAGATTCTGTATCTCCCTCTCTCTCTGACCCTCCCCTGCTCACGCTGTCTCTCTCTCTCTCTCAGAAATAAATAAAAACATTAAAATTTTTTTTTAAATTTATGACATTTTATTCATACACAGCTACACCCATTTGTTATGTATTGCCTATGGCTACTTTTATACTAACAACAGATCTGAGTAGTTATGACACACTGAACATGTCATAAAGCCTAAAATACTAACTACTGAGACCATTAGGAAAAATTTGCCACTTCCCTAGAACAAGAGATTCTGCAATGTTAGAAGTCCCTGAATCGTGACTTCTGTTTACAATTTCAAGAGGTTTCTAAACTCTTGCTGGCCTATCATTAAACAAATAGAAAGGAGAAAAAAACTTTTGTCATGGATTGTGTGTATGGTGAGGGAATGGGGCAAAGGAATAATCCCTTTTGTTCAGTTCCACTGAGGATTTATTAACCTTGTTGTCTTGGGAATCAAAGCATGATACTGACAGTAAAGATAAATATGTAATATGAAATATATATATATTAGTATAATCTAGGTAGCATAGAACAGATTGTGCTTCTAAATTTATACAGGTTAGCAGGAGAAGATGTTACGTTTGAATTTATGAACTCAATGATATATGCTTGTATGGAGAAAACCACATACATTTCATATTTATTAATCTCATGCTATCCCATGAGCATAAATAATAAATCATTTGCCAGATCCTGACTTCAAATATGTTATTTTTTGCCTTTGACTATGGTCACATTTTTTGTCATGACCGTGCCCCACTCTGTTGCTGTGGTATAATAGTCACAGTCTGGCACATGTAGGCTATAGCTTGATTTGTTCTATTTTAATGATGTGCATTAAATTGCCCTAGTGCACCTTGACTTCTTACGATCAATAAACATGATTAATACGTCGAAAAATGACAGTGTGTTTTAAAAATAGCACTATAAGTCACTGTTTAGGTTGAATATATCTTATGAAATTAGCAGGTGAGTATTTTCTGTAGCTGTTGATTAAGGTAGCTATTCTGGGAAAGTGACAACATATAAATATATCTGAGGGAAGAAGGCATGGATATTTTTTTTCCAATTAATGTCTGCACATCTTGACCCTTCTGTTTATATGACAGATAGCCAACGTGGGTCTCATTTGTAAGAATGACTTATTTTAAGAGAGACCATGATTAAAGAAAAACTGATCCAAGACCAGTCTTGAAGGCTGGCCTTTCATTTGCTCGCAACATACAGAAGTGCTTCTTATCCTAAAAAAATATAATAACCCGCCAAATCCCATTCTGTGACCTTCTTATTGTTGGAATAATGGATTTTCCCAAATATGTATTTGCTTTTTATCAATAATGCAAATGCTCTAGGAAATAAACAGAAAATTTCTATTTATTTTTATATGTGACATTTAATAACAAAGTATTATATTTTCTTTGTAAAAGTGAAAACAATGAACCTAAAAAAAGTCCCTCTAAAAATAGCACAATTGCCAAGCTGGCTTCCTTAAGATTGCATTCATATATGATGGGGAATTTTAATTACTCATCAGAAATATTAGTTTCAGCCTTAGTTATATACAGTATATTTAATTATTCACTGGGTACTGTTGGAGCTTCACTAGGTCTAAATTGTGTGTGTGTCATTCCTATTACCACACATATTCAAATACCAAGTAGAAGTGACCTAAGTGAATAATATACTAAAGACACCAGTAAATATTCAGAAAACATTTCTTAAGCATAGGATAAGCATCCAAGGACATAATTGGATGGAGAATTAGAAAGGTTTCTGTTTGTTGATTTTCTTGTTTTCTTCTTTCCAGTGTGTACTACGTTCTTTGACCAGTTTCCAGTCAAGAAATCTATTAACTTATAGTATTATTAGAATGTATTGAGTTGGTCATTAGGGTGGAAACAATCTTATAAGAAAACTTCAAAAATTGGGACTCCTAGGTGGTCTAGTCAGTTAAGCACCTGAGTTCAGTTCAAGTCATGGTCTAATGGTTCATGAGTTTGAGCCCCATGTCCTGCTCTGTGCCTTCTTCATGGAGCCTGCTTCCTTTCCAATGTCTCCCTTGCTCTCTGTCCCTCCCCCACACTCTCATTTTCTCTCAAAATCAAATCAATAAATAAACGAAAAAGAAAAAAGAAAATTTCAGAATTTAAACAGAAAGAATGGATGACAAATTTAGTAATTCAGAGATTGTTTAAGATGATTTCTGATAAAAAATAAATACAAGTAAATAAAAATGAAACTTTCAGAAGTAAAGATGGGTGCTTATTTATTTTCCCTTTTTAAAGATTTTTCTCTATAAATAGAGGGAAGGGTTTTTAACAGGCAATACTCAATTCAAGCTATTGTGTTTTGGTGTTTAATGATGGAATAAAACATAAGAATTATGTATGCAGAAAGATATTCTACAAAATAAATTTCAGAGCCATGCTTTTAAAAGTTTTGTTGACAAAAGTGATGATGCTAACAAATGGAATTAGAATTTAGTATGGATCAAGATAAGGTCCCATATTTCAGCCAAAAAGTAATTACCTGTAAGGGTTTTCATTCACTGCAATTCACACCATTCTACAAATACAGTAGTGGTCATCAAGTCAATGCAGCCAAAGAGAAGGCTAGGACTCATAACAATTGAAGCACAGCTTCTGAAATCATATCTTGACTATGTGTTTATTTATGATGTTAATTTGCAAAATTGGATATTGTCAGATAAACATATCCAAGAGATTAGAAATCTAAAGCCCTTTGAAATGAAACTGCCTGCAGCATTAGGAAAACAGCAACGACAAAAACACCTGAAAACTACCATCATTAAATCATTAAATGAAATTTTTGGTTCGCAACCTTAGGAGTTGCCCATGAAATCTGAAACTGGCACTTTCCCCACCCCGAACACTGAAGGCAAGAAGAAAGAGAAGAAAGGGACAGAGCACAGCAGAAAGGTAAGTTGGCAGTTTCAATAAGCAATGGGACTTACTTACATAAGAGGTTTGTTTTAGAGGCACCTGGGTGGCTCAGTTGGTTAAGCATCTGGCTCTGGCTCAGGTCATCACAGTTCATGACCCAAAAAAAAAAAAGTTTGTTTCTATTGGCTGCAAGTTAATGTCTCCTCACCCACCATCCAGAATCATAAAAGTTTATATAGAAAGCTTAATTGAGATCAGTCACATATTCAGCCCAGATGATCTCAGAACACCGTACTCGGAAGGCTATGTTCTTGGAATGGCTGCTAGTGTGAGAATTTATACTGAATGTACATTTCAAGGACTGGGGAGAGGGTGAGGAGCCTCTGATTGACTTCTGCTCCAAGGTAAACCTGAAGTCATGTCCTCTCCTGATATCTTCCAAAAGGAATCTTCATATAATTAAAGGATTGCCCCACAAGAAAGATGGATGCCTACTGTTTTGGGAGCATTACTAGGATCAGGGGGTTGAAGTGGCTGAAGGTAGTAACAGTTTTGCAATAATGAGGAAACTCACCAGTTGAGATATGTCACCTTGTGAAAATTGTCTCAGTTATGTAGCACAGGAAATTATTATTACACTAAATATATGCTGAATATATTATATGCTGAATGGCCTCTGACATATATGCTGCCATTTCTTCTAAGGTGTATGATTGATTTTGCCTAAACATGGGATTGTTTGGTTAATGTAAGTATATTCTGAATAATTGTTTCATGTTCATTTTTTGCCAAAAAATTCAAAATCTTGCATTCTTCTTTTTTTTCAAAACAGCCATAGGTAGTATTATTATTAATGTAAATTACAAAGATGGATCATTAGAGGAAAACCCTTGACAATCCTTCTAAGCTAAAAAAAATATGTTATATCTCACGGCAATCTTTCAGTCTCTAGATGTTCTTTATGTAAATGTCTCTCACATTTAAATGTGTTCTAGCATGTATTTTAGAGTGCCTTTTATGTGTCAAGTTAAGCAACAAATATCTTTGCATAGTCCTATACACTTGCACTATTGTTATGTTTTGAACTTGTATCAGTCCTAAGCAAACATAACTACATGCAGTGTTAATCAAAGTCTTGGCAATGATTTCTCTTGACAAAATTATGATCTGCACAACTACTATTTTCATGATGTTGTATCACTCACTGCTAGGTAATTATGGTCACAAAGCTACAAAACAGATAGGAGACCATATTTATTTAGGGTTTCTATCTTTGTTAGCTGTTTGATGCTTCACTGATATCACATTATAATATTTCACTTTCCCAAAATGATCACTGGAGACTAATTTCATTTACTAATCACTTAAAATTTTCCCAAGAAATGTGCTTCAGGGAGGATAATGTGTCTTTCTATCCACTGAGTGTTCTGAGCTTGCTTGGGCCTTAGGGGTTGGCTGAGCCATGTGTTTTTTTTGTTTGTTTGTTTGTTTTGTTTTTGTTTTTGCTAAGGGGTGGTGTGTTTCTGAAATGAAAAGGCAGAAATCCCTGTACTTGAGGACGCTTCATAAATTTTTGGCTGTCAGAATTTTAACTCATATTAGTATACCAATCCCAAGGGAATTCCAGTATCACAATGGAGAATAAACCAATGCCAAGGGAAAATTATTCTGCTTAAAGTCTTTGTACTTCTAATACTGATCTTTTTGATTTGGTAGCAACCTAGAAGTAATGGAACAAATTTCCTTAGTTTCTGTATTTTGGCAAAATTATCTGCAAATGTGCATGACTCAAATTTACTTATTTGAGATAAGTTATTGTAATAATTTATCATGCAAAAAATCTTGTTTTATATTTTTTAAATGTTTATTTATTTTTCAGAGAGAGACCGAAAGCAAGCAGGGGAAGGATAGAGAGAGAGGGAGAGCCAAAATCCAAAGCAAGCTCCGGGCTCTGAGCCATCAACACAGAGCCCCATGCAGGGCTTGAAACCACGAACTGTGAGATCATGACCTAAGCGGAAGTCGACGCTTAACCAGTTGAGTCACCCAAGTACTCCATGCAAAAAGTCTTAGAAAAATATGAAGCAAGTGGAAACGGAGACAGTATATAGTAAGAATAATATAAATAAGCTATATTTTCTTATTTTTTCATTGGAGGAGTCTGCAAGTATTTCAGTGTTTGAAAATGTGTAAAACTAGTATTTTCCTGCTATGTTAGGAAAGTGGCAATTAAAATAAATATTTCAGAAATTATTAAATCTATGTCCTGCATGTTGAAAAACTGTTATACATATTATACACAACTATGTGTGTGTATATATATATTACAATATGTAATATGATAATATAATGTATAATACATAGTATATATAGTAGATATATAGGATATACTATAATATAATATATATAATGAATTAATAATTTGGGAAGCAAAATTTGAAAAAAGAAAGTGAATCTTGTAAATGTCCAAATAAAGGCAGCACAAATATTTAAAATTCTGAAACCAAAGAATTACTGGGCACTTGGTTAATATCAGAAATTATGCGAGGCATCCACTGCACAAAAGTGCATAAAATTAATATGCACACTTTAGGAACGTTTCAAACTGAAGTTAAAATGACAAACAGAAAAGTAAATACAAAGCTATTTGGTTCATGCCTTGATTACAAGCATTAAAGTGTTTTTTTTCTTTTAATGTTTTTTTTTTTTTTTTTCCTGAGAGAGAGAGAGAGCACGCGAGAGCGAGCACGCAGGGGCAGGTCAGAGAGAAAGGAAGACAGAGAATCTGAAATAGGCTCCAGCCTCTGAGCTAGCTGTCAGCACGGAGCCTGGCGCAGGGCTCGAACCCGTAAGCCTTGAGATCAGACCTGAACGGAAGTCGGATGCTTAACCGACTGAGCCACTCAGGCGCCCCTAAAGTGTGTTTTAAGACCACTGGATAAGGACATCTGACCAGACTGGAGAAAGTAGAAGGGTAGTCACTGAACACATTTTAGAAATACTAATACTAAACTGTAACATAAAGTTCATTTCAGGCTGAATATGAAGGCTATGAGTTTGATGATACTTTATGGAATGAACAAGGCTGAGTGACTATGAAAGGGCAAAAAGAAAAAAAAACAGTGGCCATAAGAGCTCTTTGGAAGAATGGGATCATTTCTTGTGGCTGAACAATGGGTTTGGTTGAGGTTGTTGTGAAATTACAAAGAGTGGCTAAGATCATGTTTACTGGGGAGCCTGAATGGCCAGTGGTATAAGCGTCCAACTCTCGGGTACGGTTTTGGTCATGATCTCATGGTTTCATGAGTTTGAGCCCCAAGTCAGGCTCTGCACTGACAATGAGAGTCTGCTTGGGATTCTCTCTGTCTGCCTCTCCCCTGCTCACGTTGTCTCTGTCTCTCTCAAAATAAATAAACACACTTAAAAATTTTTAATAAAAAAATTAAGGTCAGGTTTACAGACATGAGTAGGACCCAGATCCTATAGAGTCTGATCACCTGACTCTGCAGCGGTATCTATTCTTTTGAAGTTACTAAAGGCATTTCTTTCCTGATGGGAAAAGCACACTATAACTTCCTTGTGTCCTGCAATCATGCCCCAAATATCGACTCCTACTATGCTCCCCTGTTCAATTCTAATTGATTTCTAATCTTCAACTTGAAGTAGTTATTTTGAGTCTCTGTTTTCAAAAAGAAATGGCATCTGCTAACTAAATTAGTACGCTAATTATTCATCCATTTTACTGATGAAAGTATTGAATAACAGTATACCTTTTGTAAGATCTATAAAACATTCTCATCCTTTTTAGGCCAGTTAAAAAACAAACAAACAAACAATAATGGTGATGGGCTGATGAAGCAATAGAAACAAATGCTGTAATATGGTTTTATGAAAACATATTCCATATGCATTATCATTGGCCTATATAGCCATTATTCCAAAAATCTCACACATTTTTATACAAGGAATGCTGTGTAAATACAAGTCATGTTATTTTGTTTTCATATTATTTATAGGACTACAGATTATGTTAAATTTTAGTGCTGGTATTTTAGAAAAAACTATATATATTCTTTCCACACAGAATTAAAAGAGAACATATGACTTACTTTCCAGGCTTTGACAATCCATGAGTTCAATTGCTTCTGGGACTCCAGCCAGGAGGATGATGATATTCAAATAATGTTGTTTCCCTGTTGTGATATTTATTATTCAATTAATTTTTTGATGCTTTCATCTCCTATGGGCAGGAGAAGTAAGAAATCCCTTAATTACTTTCTATTTCACATAGAGCTGCTTTGGGTAATCTTAGAAAACAAATTCTAATCTAGAAACTTAAAAAAAAAAAAAAAAGCTGAATTCTACCTATGTTCTTTAGCCACTGCTGAAAATTTGGGTCAGTGAAGCACTAGTGATAATAAAATTACCCAAGACATTGTTTCAATTTCTTTCAGTTTTATGATTTTTAGGCTTTTTATTTTTAGGTCTGTAATTTAAGACTATGGTAGTGAAATTTTGAATTTCTTCCAATGAATGTAATGGCTATGACATTTCCTAGGGATTCTGGTCCATTTCTGATATGAATGATTACAGACAAAGGATAATCAGAATTTTTCCTTGTTAAAAATAAAACTATTTTGATCATAACAAATTGACTGAATATCGATTTTATCTGTTCAGATCTCTGTAAAAGTTTGCTTGATGACGTTACTGATATGATTGACAGTGCACAGATGATTAGTATCACTATTTTGAAAGTTTAAAATTCCATTTAATTTTTCACTTTGTGCTATAGATGTAAAGGTTACTCAGATTCATATATTTGAAAGAATTCACAACACTTGTATAGTATACTCACATAAGGATTTAACAAAGGCAAATAATGCGATACAGCAAGCGGAGACTTCAGGCAAATTTGGGAAGGTCTGAGACATTAAGACACAATTCCTAGGGGGTCTTCTTATTCTCACAAGGACTCTGCTCTTGAAATGGAACCAACATTTATGTAATGAATTTAGCTTGGAGACAAGTCAAGGAGGCAGACATTCCTTGTGGAGGCTTTTATGGCCATCTCGTCACGTAGCCCAGACAGGAAGGGAACATACGCATGAATGACACAGTTTCAGGACTCCCCAACAATACCTTCAGCCTCAATGATTTACCAGAACTCTTAGGACTCAGAGAAGCTGCAATGCTTATGCTAAAAATACAGTATTGCTACAGTAAAAGCATAAAGACTAAAACAAGCAAAGGGAAAAGGCACATAGGGTGAGTCTGAAGAAACCAGGAGCAAATTGCCAGGCATCTTCTCCCAGTGGAATTGCTCAGGTGTGTGTAATTCTCTCCACAACGATGTGTGACAGCAAGTGCAAAGTGTTCCCAACCAGGAAAGTTCCTCTGAGGCTGGGTTTCCGAGGTATTCATTGGGGGCAGTCACTTATGCCTGCAGTGTTTACATGCTTGACCTCAGCAGGTTGGAGTCTAGCCTGCGAGCAAAAATCAGGCATTTACCAAGATAATATTATTAGTAGAAACTATCTGATCAAATTAGTACCCCATGCCCCAGAGGCCACAGGCATAGAAAAGAAACACTCTTTTTAGGCAAAATATTTCAAGGACTTGAAGCTCATCTCCTAGAGGGCAGGCGTGGGCCCATTGCAAAGATAGGCCCTTCTTGGGAGTGTTCAGGGCTGGAGTAACCAGGGCCTGCTGACTTTAATCTTTCCTACAGGTGAAAGTTTTTCAGTAAATCATTTTCAAGGTAAACTAAACAACTAGAGAAGGAATTGATATATTAAAAACAATTTAAAAGACAAATTAACCTATTTCAACTAATGAGTTTTATTTGAAACATTATACAAATAACCAACAATAGTTGTGTGTGTGCGCATGTGTGTGTGTATGTGAGCGCGTGCGTGTGTGTGGGGGACATTTATGAAGCAATTAACACTGGTAGCACTAGATTTTTTAACCTTAATAACAATTAGAATAATAATAATGTTATGTTACAAGACCTTATTCTGCATATTTGCATGTAGAAATCTTTATAAATTCAATTAAATTAGATATCTATATTTTAATCAAAAAAATTTGAAGTTAGAGAAGATGAGAATATACATGAAGCAGTTTTTGCCATGAGATGATAATTGTTATAATTGAGTGACACATGAAGCTTTATTATACTCTGCCATAATAACGCATCTAAATATTCATATATGAAAATATAGTTAAGTAATTAGGAAGAAAAATCGGTATTTAAAAATAATTTCAATAATTTGAATGGGTACTATATAATTATGCATAATTTAGTTTTATGCATATGTGTGTGTATGACTTTGTGTGTATGTGTGTGTGTGTGTGTGTGCGCGCGTGTGTGTTGTATTTTAAATAAATAAAATCAAGGAAATTTGACATTAGATATAGAATGAGCATCAGTTTCCTAGAAATGCGAAGTTATGCATAGTCATGTCCACGATTTTTTCAGAGAATAATTGATAGTTTATTTTATGATACATTTCACAAAGAGATGTCTTTTTTAAAAAGCAGTTGGTGCTAATTTAAAGATGAGTATTCCCTTGTTCTATTTCTAGCACAAAATCTAATATTATGCTTAATGCATGTTTTGGATATATGGGATTTTATTCCCTTCCATTCATGTCAGGAGCCTTTCGAGCAATAAAATGTTATCTTCCTAAAATTCTATCTTCTTCTATGTGCAGGCATATTAAAGTACCCTCTTATTCTCTTTATTTATTACTTTTCTGTACTTCCATTACTTTTCTGTACTTCTCAAGTCTGTTCTCGAATGTGGATATATCCCAAGATTTTGTCATCATGTTATCTTCTGAATGTATTTCTTAAGATTTTATTTATTTATTCCAGATCTTCTTTCTTTATTCTTTCTCTCATTTTTCTACTTTCCTTTGACTCCTTTTTATGCTTATTAGCCAGTATTAACCTTAGTTCAATATGGATAAAACTGATCTAATCACATCACACTTTAAACTAGAGCTTCATCATGATCTCATTAATTTTCATCGTAAAACTATGTTTCTCTGGGTTTCCTTGGCTATGAAATACATGGTTATAATATGACTCATTCTTATTCCTGGCACACAGGATCTAATTAATCAGTAGGTAATATTGTTTTAACCTTTATTTTGCTCCTCCTTCATCTCTTAATTTACTCCACAATTTCAGCCTTTTACCATTAGATCATTTTTAGTCCCATGTTAATTCATAGATTGATTGATAGGGTTTTTATATGTGTCTTAAATCTAAGAATCTACTTCAACATCTCTTTCACCCTAGTACTGAAACCAAATGCCTCCACAGGTGCTTCTATTCAGCAAACAATTCAAATTCCTTTTCATGTCAAGTAATATGTTCAATCATTTGTCCCTGATGGGCTTTTCTCCATACCACCCTGACCACACGTGGTCCTATCACAGGTTACTTAATATAATTTCTTCGGTGTGTGCTTGTACTACCTTTTCTTGGACTCTCTACATTTGAATGTGTGTGAAAGCAAAAGAAGTGAGAAGAAGGTTATAAAACACCAACAGCTGCCTATTCCTGTCAAGGAAGGATTAGTTTGCTGCCTTTGATGTCATCCTATTTTGTTATTGTGAGACCAAGTGAATGCTGGATGATGAAGCATGATTAATCTAAGATTTGAGTTCTATACCCCACTGCCCTTTGCCAGATACATATTTTTGTCACTTGTCTTTTAGCTCAATGATTTTTGTTCCCGTGCCTTTCTCCTCTCTTGGTAGATTGGTCCCATCTTTTAATTGACAAGTCATGGGTGGGCATATCTCAGGAATTCTGGTATTTCCTTTCATATTCCTGTTGCTTAGACACCTTTGTCACTTTGTCCTTATTCTATTTTTGAAAAATAATTAAGATAAAATAAACTGAACAAATAAATGGAAAACAAAACAATAAAAATGCTAAAATATTTACTATTTCCTTAGTCCCTTAGACTATTTCCATTCTCATTAGTACCTTTAATACTAAAACCCATTTGTGTGTCANCCTCTCTTGGTAGATTGGTCCCATCTTTTAATCGACAAGTCATGGGTGGGCATATCTCAGGAATTCTGGTGAGTATTTCCTTTCATATTCCTGTTGCTTAGACACCTTTGTCACTTTGTCCTTATTCTATTTTTGAAAAATAATTAAGATAAAATAAACTGAACAAATAAATGGAAAACAAAACAATAAAAATGCTAAAATATTTACTATTTCCTTAGTCCCTTAGACTATTTCCATTCTCATTAGTACCTTTAATACTAAAACCCATTTGTGTGTCAATGTTATTGTGGTTTTCATACTAACTCATCTTGTTTTATTCTTATCTTTTGCCTTTAATAAACCAAAATTATAGACTCACATACAGAAAGTCTTTTTTTTTAAATGTTGTTTATTTCTAAGAAAAAGAGAGAGACAGAGCACAAGCAGGGGAGGGGCCGAGAGATGGAGACACAGAATCTGAAGCAGAGTCCAGGCTCTGAGTGTTCAACACAGAGTCTGATGTGGGCCTTGAACTCCCAAACCCTGAGATTATGACCTGAGCTGAAGTCGGATGTTCA
The DNA here is from genome assembly GCF_008692635.1 of Crocuta crocuta. Lineage (NCBI taxonomy): Eukaryota > Metazoa > Chordata > Mammalia > Carnivora > Hyaenidae > Crocuta > Crocuta crocuta. The sequence goes on from NW_027528871.1 coordinate 229,036, forward strand.
ACAGAATGAGCCACCCAGGTGCCCCTCACATCTAGAAAATCTTAATTACTGAAGATCTGCTTTACCCACAATCTCCTGATATAAACACTGGTTTATATCTATAGTTTATCATTTAATAATTCAAAATTTAAATACCTTGAATATGCATAAATACAGCTAGTTTTCCTTTTATTAGCATAGTGTGCTCATATCTTTCTGATAAAAAGTTGAAGTTGAAAGAATCATCTTCTGTGTCCAATGATATTTACTTTTTTCTAAATCATGTTCTTTTTATATGAATTTCAGGAGATGACACGTATAAATATTCTTTCCTGAAATTAAAAACCAGCAGTATCTGATAAAAATTCTGCCAGCAGTTACACTACAGAAAAACTCTTCATGTATTAACTTGTGTATTCGCATTACAGAGCTATATACCAAAATAAGGTACAAAGTATTTTACAATCTTAGTATTTTTAATATACTTGGAAAAATGTATTAAGAATATTTGAATACTATAGTTCTTATAGTTCTTAGTAGTTACCTAATCTCAGTATGTATAAATTTGTATTTGTAATCCAAAAAAAAAAAAAATCCTAGCTAACTCTCAAATCACATAGAACACAGCAATAATTAGAAACACAATCATCACATCAAATGTATTTCCAAAGTTAATTACCTTAATTAAACAATTTGCTCAGTATAATGATTTTTACAGTTCTTTTACTCTAATTTAGCTATTAATCTCTGATTTAAGCAAATAAAATTATTAAGCACTAGTGTAGTATTTAAAAATACTTAAAGATGCTCTCTGAGTAAAAGAACATACTTAGAAAATACTTGGGATAAGCATGCTGTAAGACTCTCTTTCCCCTACATTTTTTTTCATTTTTTTCCTTATTGCTGTAAAAGGCATGTTTAAATATTTCAGAGATTATAACAATATATATGAGATAAAGAAACTATGGAGTAATAAAGTAAGCTACAATCAATTTTTCCCTTAGGCGTCCCCCCTCCCCACAGGGTTCAAAGTGATTAATAATGTGGTTATAATAACAAAGAACTTGTAATCACAGATATAAGATGTCAACTTTAGTTTTTATAGTCACACAAATGCAAAGTAAAATATAAAGAATGTGTTATTGGCAACATCTTTATAATTTTCAATTACTTTTTGAGATGTTAAGTTGACATCCAAAAGTGAGATTGCCAGGTTGCAGCTAATACAAACCAGGGTTGTGACAGCAAATACCTTATTAGACATTCACAGATTTCTTGGTTGTCTACAAGTTAATTAGAAATTTCATTCAAATATTGTATATCTTACACATTTTATGATAATATTGAATAGTTCCAATTTAAAGAAAATCAAATGTCATCTAAGGGATATCCCCATGGATATTTAAATAGATACTATAAATGTATCCTAAATCACCATTTGAATTAAAAATAATAATATTATGGGGGTGGGTGCTGGGTGGCTCAGTCGGTTAAGTGTGACTCTTGGTTTCAGCTCGGGTCGTGATCTCACAGTGTGTGGGATCAGATCCTGGGCTGGGCTCTGTGCTGGCAGCCAGTTACCTGCTTGGGATCTCTCTCCTTCCTTCACTCTCTGCCCCTCCCCCACTTATTCTGTCTTTCTCAACATAAATAAATAAACTTAAAAAAATTAAGAAGTCAAAAAAATGTATGGGGTGCCTGGGTGGTTCAGTTGGTTAAGCGTCTGACTTCAGCTCATGTCATGATCTCACTTCTGAGTTTGAGCCCTATGTGGAGTTCTGTGCTGATAGCTCAGAGCCTGGAGCTTGCTTTGGATTCTTTGTCTCCCTTTCTCTCTGTTCCTCTCTGGCTCACGCTCTGTCTCTTTCCTTCAAAAATAAATAAACATTAAATTAAAAAAATAAGTTAAAAATTAAAAAATAATGTTTTGAAATACTTTCAAAAATGCACAAGAACTTTATTTTAAATCTAAAAGCAGTGTTTTCTTCTTCTGATTATGTCTTCATACTCTCCTCACTACACTTTTTTAAAAACAATTTTTTAATGTTTATTTATTTTTGAGAGAGAGACAGAGTGTGAGCAGGGGAGTGGTAGAAAGAGAGGGAGACACAAAATCCAAAACAGGCTCCATGCTCCGAGCTCCCAGCTTTGAGCACAGAGCTTGGTGAGGGACTCAAGCCCACAGAATGTGAGATCATGACCTCAGCTGAAGCTGAAGGCTCAAGTGACTGAGCCATCCAGGCACCTCCAAGCTCCTTTATTAATTTGATAATTTTCAAAAAATTTCCTATAAGACTAAGATTGTATTTCATAGAACCTAAGTAATTAAGAGGTTTAGATGGGAAAAAAAAAAAAAAAAGATGAAACAGACTATACTTATGTGGACC
>NW_027528871.1:231636-242142 GCF_008692635.1 Crocuta crocuta
TATGTGGACGTATGTAACATAAACTATATTCCCGAATAAAGAAAGGCTACTGTAAGAATAAATACGATACTTAATTGCATCTAGTTCATGACTATTCAGTTATCTTCATTATTAACTCTGATTAAAAGTGAAAATTAAAATGTTATATGAAAAATATCTTGGGATGCCTTGATGGCTCGGTTGGTTGAGCAACCAACTCTTGATTTGATTTCAGCTAAGGTCATGATCTCACAGTTTGAGAGATTGAGTGCCCATCAGGTTCTGTGCTGGCATCATATAACCTGCTTGGGATTCTGCTCTCTCTCTCTCTCTCTCTCTATCCATCCCCCTGCTCACACTCATTCCCTTTCTCTCAAAATAAATAAATAAACTATTTTAAATGTTTTTTGGAAAGAAAAGAAAAGAAAAATATTCCTTGTCAGTCAAACTAGTAGGAAAGTAGTAGAATATCAAGTAACAATTATAAGAACTACTTATCTTTATGGATAATTCTATGCTATAGATATAGATTATACAAGACCAGTGCATGCATGAACGCTTTGCAGATGTATAGCTAATTCTCAATAAATTCCAAATTATATTTCATAAATGAGCAGATGACTCAAGAAGGGCTAATTAGCTTTTATGAGTTTTGTATAGAATGTTAATGTTTTCCTAGATAAAGAATTTATTTCATATATTTGGAAAATTATTGTAATTTTGATGAGTAGACTATTTTTATATACGTATTCAGTACAAAATAACATTTTCTAAATCAGATACACAGTTTTGATTACTTAGTCATCATTCTGAAAAAATACAGAATATAGAATATTTAACAATAAACAAGGATAAATAAATTTGATAGTTCTGGTTGAGTCAGGAAAATAGACCAACTAAATGAAAATAGGTTTGATACAGGAATCGAGGTTTCCATGAAAAAGGGAAAGATGGGACAATAAGAGTCATTTATTACCTCAGTCTGAAACACTGGGTGGGTGTGGGGGAGACAGAGCTATGGAAGAGTCCAGAAAATTGAACTTGAGGGTGGTCATCCAATAAGCCATGGTATTTTATTTCCATGGCCACAAAACAGAAGTTAGAGAATGAGCCTAAAAAATTCTCTTTTCTGGCCACCAAAATTGTGAAATAGGGGCTGCAAAGAAGTCAGAGGATCCAACACATCTACCACAATGAGTGAAACAAGGGCACGTGGAGAGGGACTACAGAGCTGTCATGCCTCACTGCCACTGCCTTCCAGATGACAGCCTCTTCTCCTCCACCATCCCTGGCAAGTTCTTTCATTAAACAACTCTAACCCAGAACTATATATACAAAAAAAAGGTGTTCAGGAATTGGAATTCCTGCCTTCTCCCTTGCAGGGCAGGTGATGTCTTAGCAGGGGGTAGTTGTAGTTTAAATCTGACAATTATCAACTCAAGATCGGCCACATGTTCAACTCAGCATCAATATAATCTTTATTTTTATTGGCTTCCAAATAAAAGTAGGAAATCATGCTTTTGCCTGGCCTCATGGAATGATCTCTTATGCATGCAATATGCATCAGTTAAGATTGTATCCAAAATGTAAAACAATTTGTGCATTGTATGTGCGTTATGTATTTACACTTATGGTTACATTCATATTTATATTTACACAATAGACTTATTACACTTGCTTGCCTTACAAAATTTTGGGGGGAGGGGTGGGAGAGCTGTGACTAAGCCAGTCTGAAGTTTATAGGGTCAGAAAGGGAAGATAAAGGTCAAGCTGGAACTCTGCTCATGTGCTCGGGCTTATTCACTGAGTGCAGTTAGGGAGGAAGATCCAATGGAAGGAGATCAATTGTAGGAGTCTTTTAGTTCAAGAAAAACATAAACCACTTCTGGTGGCCTTACAGCAGGCAGAGAGAGAAAAGAATTTCTAGGATTAGAGGCTTCACATTGGCTGTAAGAAAATACGTTGTTTTGTTAGGTAAAGAGACTACATCTGGAAAAACAGCTGTAATATGAGTAACCACATGAATACCTATAGGATTGTCTTCTGTGAATCTACAAGTTTCAGAGCTTAAGACAGGTCAAATCAGTAAGATGAAAGGTGAAATCTTAGAAATCAGTACCTCTAAAAAAAATCAGTACCTCTGTCAAGTCTCTGAGAGTCGGCACAAATTTATTCAGTTTCTCCAGTTTTATGGTATCTGAAGGTAATATTCATAGAGAGAAGGTCTCACATCACAGGCCAATAAATCAATATGGAGGTTTTGACCTCTATTCCAACTATGCACTCTTCAGCTGGGAAAATAGCTGAAGTGTGGGGCTGGTACCCACTGACACTACTGAGTTGTAATTAGTCCAGTCATCCGATCGAGTCTTCTATGAACTCAATTTTGATTTGAGAATCTCCATGGTACTTTGGTTCACCAGCAGTTAGAGTATTATTATATTTCTTGAAAAATAATTTTTTTTAATGTAAGCTGTACACCCAATGTGAGGCTTGAACTCACAACCTGAGATCAAGAGTCTCATACTTCTACTGACTAGGTCAGCCAGGCACTCCTCCTGAAAATATTCCTTTACCTTAATAACCATGGGTAATGCAAGGAAGAATGGTTGATATAATTTTATGTCCATACTTATATATAAGCTATATATACTATATATGAAGCGTTATGTATGTAAGGATATATATATACATATTTATACATAGAGGATATATATATATCCTACATTATATATGTTTATATATATATATATACGTATATATATATATATATAAACCTCCATTTTCAGATAGGAGATGTCTGTGAATATTATTCAGCTCGTAAGTGGGTAGCATGCCTCCAAATCAGAAGACCAGGATCTTTAATCCTCATTTTAATTCCCATATTATAATATCAATATAGTTCATTTTTCAGTAACTCTTGGAGTTACAATTCATGGAAGAAAATAATCAAAACACTTGAATAACTGAAAATGCCCTCATTACAGGGTTCATTTGTTTGCTTTTATTTTCTGGGTAATGTATCCTCAGCAGAAAAGCATTTTACCTTAATCTTTGGGTATGGTGTTTATCAGCATATCTCTGAGTCCAGTTTTCCAAAACTTCATGGAAATTTTCCAGGGAGTACATCTTTTAATTTTTTCTTCATTCATCAATATCCTAATGACCACCATTCACTATGAAACCTCATTTTCATCACTTATGCAACAAAACCTTTTTATTTATATAATTGTTTTCTCACATAAGTACTATATTTTCAGAATTATTAGCTGCATGTTGGATGCTCTCACAGGATCGTTTATTTTACATATTTAAAAAAGTATTTCTGCCATTTTGTACTGCCTTCTGGAGATTTTTGCCAAACTACTTCAAAATCTTTTCTATTTTTTTCATTTATTTTGTTACATTTTAACTTGCCAAATGCCCCCTTTTATTTTAATTTTTGTACTAGTTTATTGTCTCATAGCTTTCTATTCTTGTTATTCTTTTCAACTTTTAATTTAAATCCTAGTTAGTTAACATACAGTGCAGTATTAGTTTTAGGAGTAGAATTTAGTGATTCATCACTTACATATAATACCGAGTATTCATCACAACACGTGCCCTCTTCAATCCCCATCACTCATCCAGCCCATCGGCCCCTGCCGCCCCCCGTCCCCTCCAGTAGCCCCCAGTTTGTTTCTACAGTTATGAGTCTGTTTTATGATTTTCCGCCCCCCTCCCATCCGCCCCTATATGTTCATCTGTTTTGTTTCTTATTCTCTGTGTCCAATGTGGGGCTTGAATTCCTGACTCCAAGATCAAGACTTGCATGCTTTTCCAACTAGGCTGGCAGGTGTTCCATAACTTTCTATTCCTGATTCATAGATCAATACAGTGATTTCTACAATATTTTTCTTTCCATTACTTACATTGTTTCAATTCCTTCTGAACTGCTTTCAGTTTTCTATTTTGTTCTTTTCTTTTAGTTGACATTTACCTGAATATGTGGAGATTCCTCCATAAACAGAAAAATTTATTAAATTTCATTGTAACCTTAGGGAAAGCAAAAATCTTTTTACTGAGATATATGGGGAAGTGCAGCTATAGTGTAAGTTAACAGTCTTTGCTTTTGTTAGTTTACCTGGTAATTTTAAAAGCTGGATTTTGAGTACACATCATTATTCTTCCTGATGTCAGTGTGACTGTACCACTCTGAGGAATAATCAGTTCTCTCCGACATCAGTACTTGTACATCTCAAGAGAAATTACAGGGGAAAACCATTATTTCTGAATAAATATGATTAATGATATAATAATTATAATTTTGCATTGAATGAATAAAAATTAAATGTATAGAATTGCAATTACTTTCAAATATTAAGTTGAAATTTTAAAAAAATTTAAATGCTTTACAGATTGTGAAGTTTGATGTTATCACAAGCTGATTTCTCAATACTCAATATACATGCACTGAGCTTCATTAAGAAGACTGGATATAAATTTATATATCAAATAGTCTTAATTCTTTGATTTTAGATCCTAGCAGATCATAGCTTCTTGTAGACAGACTGATTATGAATTCATAGGTAAGTATAGAAATATCAGTTCTGGCATTATCTTATTTTCATTTGTAAATATATAAACACACAATTTATATATAAGTTTATTTGCTTAAAATGACCTTTGTATTTTATTGAGTTTGCTTTAGTTTAGTTTAGTTTAAAATAGATTGTGTGGGGGGCCCCTGGGTGGCTTAGTTGGTTAAGCGTCCGACTTTCGCTTAGGTCATGATCTCGCGTTTCGTGGGTTCGAGCCCCGCGTCAGGCTCTGTGCTGACTGCCAGCTCGGAGCCTGGAGCCTGTTTCAGAGTCTGTGACTCCCTCTCTCTCTCACCCTCCCCTGCTCACGCTGTCTCTCTCTCTCTCTCCTAGAAATAAATAAAAATATAAAAAAAAAATAGATGGTGTGGGGTGTCTGGGTGGCTCAGTTGTTAAGTGTCTGATTTTGACTGAGGTCACGATCTCACAGTTCGTGGATTCGAGCCCTACATCGGGCTCTGTGCTGACAGCTCAAAGCCTGGAGCCTGCCTCGGATTCTGGATCTCCTTCTCTCTCTCCCCTTACCCTGCTCTCTCTGTCTCTCTCTCTCAAAAATAAATAAACATTAAAAAACCTTTAAAAAAAATAGATGGTGTAATGCATATTAATACTGGAAATAATACTCAATAACACTTGAAGAATTCCCATTCTTCTCTCAAGTTATTTTGAATACTATGTCTGAAACACAATTGTATGAAATACACATTAGGTGGAGTCATAAGTCCCAATCTATGTATTAAATGTTGAAAAGATTACTTAATTTACTTTTAACATGAAATGGCTAGAAATATTAATCATGTTTCTCTTGCATCCTAATGTATCACCTCGTATATCCTTTGGTGCACATTACTTTTACTTTAAAGTCTACAACCCCAAAAATGTCCACTTAGGGATGTGTACTGACCATATGTTAGACTTTTTCTACAAGTTTTAGGCAGCATTTTTGTTTCACCAATAAAGAAAATAAGGCACTGACAATTTACAAAAATTAATATCCACAGCTTATAATTATTATTGTATCCACAGCCTATCATACACGTTGCACTAGGAACAAAATATATGTATATACTTTGAAATTGCCTATGGCTATATAAATATACAAATATATTATTATACTCATTGCCTTAGGAACAAAAAGTATGTATAATACTTTGAAAGTTCCTATGGGTATATAAATATACAACTGGAAATTATCATGCATTGGATCTGATTTGGTAAACTGGCTATAGTAAGCATTAATTATGAATATGAAATATATATTTTAGTATGAATTCTTAGATTATAGAAAAATCTAGGGACATGGCTTTCATAATTGAGAAACATTGGCAATATGACTATGTTCTTTAGCTAATGTCTCTAGTTTCTTGAATAATTTCCATTAGGACACAGGATATTTCCATAATTATAATTAATCTTAAAATACAATCAAAGTAATCAAAATATTGTAGTGGTTCCTCAGTAGATTGTTTTTATTATTACATTGTGTTTTAAGGAAAGTCTTGGCCAAATATCAAGGAGCATTCTTGCTGTCTGCTGAGACCCTAATTTGTTTCTTGATTTCATTTTTAAGGCAGAGACTAAGATGTTCAAAACTGTGGAGGCAGATTTGTTTATCCAATGCTTCCTTTTATTTTCTTCTCAACCTAATAATGAATATTAATGATAAATTACCGGTATCAGTTTAGAAATCTCTTAAAGGCAAAGCAAAACATCCTTCCTTTAAGTTTTGTGATTTTTTTTTTCTTTTTTAAGGCAAAGGAAGACTACTAATTTTCTGCTTCATGTAACTTTTGTATCAGAGAACCAGGAAAAATGTTAAATGTTTCAACTGTTCAGATTCAAGCTTTATTGATACAATTCAATCATAGATTCTTATTATTAAAAAGATTACCAGTGATGATAATAATTATATTTTGTTTTCTTTAGAGAGAAATCTTGTTTCCTATTAAATTGCTATTTATGTAAATTATATTTCTTCACTCATGTTTTGTGTTGACATGATTCCATAATGATTCCTTCCCATTTCCAGAGGAAAGAGGTACTGTCATGTGACAAAGATTCAGAAGTCTTGACTTGACAGACAAGATTTTCTAGGAATTCCTTGGTTAGCACTGTAGCTGGTGTGTTAATATGTACCAAAAAATTTAAAAAAAATCTTCATCTTCACAATCTTCCATTTTCAAATATTATCTCCTCTGTTCATGTAGAATTGTGTAAGTCACTATCAGAATACATAGTTGAGTAAAACCCAATAAGTTTTTTTAAAATAATCTACTTAATATTTTATGTGATCACATTTCATTGGGAATCACTTTTAGAGATTTTGGTAGAAATATTGGACAAAGACAGAAATGCAATAAGTATGCTTATAAAATAGAAATCAAAAGGACATTATCAGATGTAGAGAAGGTAAATGTAAAACATGCACAGGGTACAGCAAAGAAAGAAATGATCCTAAAGAATTTGTCCTTTATTGCTGAATAAAGGACACAGAAATATCATTGTCATAGTTTATTATTAATAGGTAAATGTGTGAACAAAATAAGAATTTACAAATATTATTTGTACAGAGAGATGAATAAACACAATAATGAGGCTAAGGCTTACTGTCATGGATGTGGTGGAGTGAATTTTCCTGTAGGACATGAACATAGCATATTTGCTTTTTAAGCATATAAGTGGTTTGGCATTTGGTGAAAAGCAAATATAAGAATATCTAGCAATACACCACTTTGTAAAGATTCAGTAAAGGGCCTTATTTTCTTTTTCATGATTTTGAAGCATTTAAAAAAAATCTTAGCATCTATTTATTTTTTGAAAGAAAGAGACAAAGCGTCAGCTGGAGAGGGAGACACAGAATGAGAAGCAGGCTTCAGGGTCTGAGCTGTCAGCACAGAGCCCAACATGGGCCTTGAACTCATGAGCATGGGATCATAACCTGAGCGGAAGTTGGATGCTTAACGAGCTGAGCCACCCAGGCTCCCCTGATTTTGAAGCAATTTATAAAAAGGCAATTTATAGAATTTCATCGCATACTATGCATAAATTGCTAGAAGTAGATTTTATTCTTTAAAATCCTCTATGTATCTGTACCTACCAAAAATATTCAGCTGTGCTTTACGATATGAAGTTTGTGGCTTTTTTTTTCATTCCACATACACAGTGATATTTAAATAATAAATATAGATGAAGAAAGATATTTGAAAATGAAAGCATTATCTTGAATTGTACTATGTATTCTGTTTGAGATACACAGATTTATAGCAAAATATGTTCTGGAAAATTAAAATGCAACATTGTTTGCTAGAAATGTTTTCCTTTTTTGTTGTCAAATATAGGACAGGAGGGCCTGTTAAGACAAATTTAAAAAGAATAATTAAAAATGGGCTTATTGTTTTTTGTGTAACATGGCTATCAAATTATTTGATTTAGAAACTTTAATTTTCAAACAACTGAAAATATTGACTGATGAAAATTTTCTCAGATTTCAAAAACATATGTTTATTAGTGTACTTATTTAGTATTTGTATTTTAAAAATACTTTTTAGTATTTGTGTTTGAGGTTGCTTTCAACATATCTAATGGCATGCCCTCAACTTTCAAAATAATAAATGAAGACAGTAATAAACATAAACATAATAAAACTTATTTAAATAATGGCTTATGGGAAATAAAGGTATTTATCATAGGAGACATTGTTCAAAGTCATCTAATCTGGTTTCATGTTATAGTTGAGGTTTCTACAGAAGTTGAATAATTTGTTTAGGTCAGAGTTAAGTATTAACCTCAATATAAACTGAAGATCATTTTATTTGTAATTTAGTGCTCTTTCTAAAACAGTAACTACGATTAAATGGTAATAAAATGACAATAAGAAAACAAGAACACAACAATAAAAATAAGCCCTAAGGTAGTATTTATTGTTTACTGTGAGGAAATCAGATTATTTAATGTTTGTATTAACTCATATACATTGTTTACATTTTCATGTAATTATTGTTTGTATCCTAATTTTAATAATAAAGGCGACTGGTGTGCCTTATTTTACATGAACATGTAACTATTTTTGTTTCTAATATAAATGTTTGAAAAAATTTCATTTTGTTTTATAAAAGACAAATGAGTGAACTGATTTGGACTAATAATTTGTTACAAGTATAAGATTTAAAATGCACTTGAACTAGAGGCAAAAAAAGTTAATTTTTATAAACAAGTATAGAAAATGGTATAAAATAAAAATAAGATAAACTTTTCAATACAACTTGTTAATCTTGCCATAACCAGCTGTGAGCCACAGGCAACTTATGTAGGAGATTTTTATTTTTCCCAACCTAAAAATTTCTGAATCTGTGAAAACTATTTTGTAATATAATTACATACCTTTGTCTCTAAAAATATAGGACTTTGGACTGAAGTGTTAGTATAAAGGGAAGTGGGTTCAGTGTTGTGTATAAAAAATTAAATATATTTTGATATAGTGTGTCTTTCTAATATCCATCTTAAGTTTGGTATCACACAAATAGAACCTAATATACTATAATTTATCATTAAATGTTTTTAAAGATCAGGTGAGGAAGGCATTCTTATGAGCAAACCTAAAATTAGAACAAGTCTGGTTTTTTATAGTTTTTAGCATGACATTTAAAGAAGAATTCCTTCTGTCAAAAAGAACTTGCACAGAAATAGATTCAATAAAATATGCCTATATGGAATTAGGACTCCTCTTCTCTTCCATTAATCTAATTCATTTTATTGTACAAAGTTCTCTTATAAATGCATCTGTGCACTGTGGAAATGTCACTGAATGTAATAGAGGAAATTCCTGGGAGATTTATCATGGGACGTAATTTTTAAATTACCCATATTGTTGTGCTGGACAGGATCACAGATGAAACTTATTTAAAATCACTGGTTCTTAAATGATCTTGAAAAGCTTAAAAGGTCACCAGACTCCTCATTGTGACTGAAAGTTAAAACATAAGTTAAAATGCTCCAGAGAAAAATTAAACCAAGATATAATCATTCCTATGTTTTAATGTGTAATATTTTTGGCTTCTGCTACAATATTTTCAAGTGTAAGGCCAAGTTTACTTACTATTTTTTTAATTAACAATATATATTGTAGAATAAAGACGCATATGGATGAATTGGTAGGCTTAAACAAATTACAACTGCTGAGTCCAAAATGTTGATTCATTGAGTACTGATGAAGAGACAGTGTCCTTGCCCTGGGAGATGTCAGTTAAAGGCGATAAGTAAGAGCATGTGAATGGTTTATAAGATATGTGAGAATAATACAATATTTATAGCAATTTTATTGAACTACAGATATATAAACCGATGAAATTACAACTGGAGATTATATATATACTTGTATACATACACACACACATTCACATACACACACACACATACACACACGGTTGGTGAATTCATTTACACAGGGAAACTTCACAAGTCAAGCTTCCACTTCCTTAGGAATGCAAATCAAGATTGTTGGCAATGCAAACTTCAGCCCAAGAAATAGATAAAACATGAAGTGATAACCCCAGAACAACCAAGTCTCTGTATAAATGAAAGAGAGGCTTTCAATGAAATTTAATTAAAAGCTTAGAAGTTACTAAAGACATTTCATAAGTTTTAGTTTTCTAAATTGTATTCAATTATGATATATTTATAAGAACTTAATTTTTAATTTCTTGGTATATTATTAAATTTTATTAACTAATTATTAAATTTAGAATCCACAAGAAATTTAACAGAGCTGGGGTAGAAAATACCAGAATAAGAAATGGATAACTTTTCTAGATAAAACTGAAAATATCACTCAACAAAAAATAAAATAGACTGCTGTAATGCCAACTTGCATTCCTTTCTTCCCAAAGTGGAAACTGTTTAAAACTGATTTGCCTCTGGAAGATTGCTGAATAAATAGAATTGAGATAGA